>NW_009724182.1:0-1862 GCF_000703405.1 Apaloderma vittatum | reverse complement strand
GCACCCGCTGGCAGCGAAGTGACGGCCGAGCAGGATGGGGACAGGGGATCCTTTATCTCCCTACACACCCCTCTCGCCTTCGGGTCTTTTTATTTCGTTGTTGTTGGATTTTTATGGGGTTTTATGAGACCATTTTGAACCAGCAAACACCCTCCAAGCCCCGTATTTCTATGAAAGTACGTGGTTAAAAACGTAAGAGAATGAATAAATAAATAGAGGAACGGAAAGGGGGGGGAACCAACCGCAAACATCACCAACAAACCACCCAGCAAAAAGCTTCTCAAGCTGGCGGAAAGAAACTCTCCCTCCGGAGCCTCCAGACAAAAGATCAGAGACTCAAACTCCTCCGGCCCCTGCGCCTGCCCGCCCGGAGCAGCCAGCACCCTCCTGCCCCACGAACTGTGTACATAGCGGCCCTCTTCTTCCTCCGGCGAGGTGGGGAACGAAGTTTTCCTGGATTCTTGGTGTATAGAAGTTCGTCCCGTTTGTAAACCGCGGATTGGTCCCCTTCTTCTTCCTCCTCTTTTTTTTTTGTGTTTGGTTTTTCTTTTTTTCCTCTTCTTTCCTCCCCCGAGAAAGTAATGGACTTGTTTTCTTTCCTCTCGCTCCCCTCCCTGCCTCCCTCTCTCTTCCTTTTTTAGTTCACCCCTTAAAAAAAAGTAACGTGGAAGAAAAAATGGTTTCTTTTGTAATTGTGGTATCTTGAATATTGTGTTCCTTTTTAAGAGGCAACTTGATTGTAAACTGCATTTCAGCTATAGACTGGGGAAGAAATACCGTGCCAAAGTCTCCATTCTGTTACTCACAGACACACACACGAACAACAACGCTTGTGAATGTATTTTTTCTGTTAGCTGGGTTTACATGTGATGTTTTAGTGCTTATGCAAGTTCAATTTGTTAGTTCCTGTTCGGAAGATTGTGAGGAAAAATAAACGTCGTGCCGTTAGCTTTTCCGTAATAACACCCTTCCTCCTGTAAATACCTGTTACCATATTTATCCATTTGTAATTAAATTATGGTATTAACTTGCTACAGAGGAAACAGTATTTATAAAGAATGTTTCTTAACTATAAATATGTACAATTGTGAGCATAAACTGTTTCAGATTTTTTATTTGAAGGTTTAAGTGGTTTCATCATTTCTTGTGATATGTTTTAAGAGTAATGCATACAGAAATATAATAAAACGTGTTGAATCTGCACGAGCTGTTTTCTTTATATACCAAGGGCTCTCTGCATTAACGTGTGTGAGGGTCTGAGCAGCGGCTGCGAAACAAACGCTTTTTAAAAAATCCCTCCGGTTTGTGGAACAATAGGATTTCTTCCAGCTGGGCTCTCCGTCCAGGAAAAAAAAAAATGAAAGGAAAAGAAAATTTGGGAAGCCTCCGGGCTCAAAGAAAACGGTGAGTATTTGCATCTTCCCCAAATGACTTGCAAGACAGGATCTCCTTTAGGAAGAGCTTTACACGGCAAGAGCGCAGCTTCCTTCGCCTTCTGCCTCACTCGGGCTCAGTCTTCTGCCCCCGATGCTTGTGTGGCTGTGGAGCTCATTGCCCCACAGGGTGACAAAGCGTGGGGCTATGTAAGAAGATGGAGAGGCAATGGCCAGGCGCTGACCTCTGCGCAGGGCTGCTTTGAGCCATAAATCCCGTCCTTTCGCACCTCCCGTATTTTTTGGTAGCTTCCATCCAGCCCTGGAGGAGAGAAAGTGGCGACGCTCGAGAGCTCACTTTTTTTTTTCCCAGTGCGTTTTTTTCCCCCCTCTTATTTTTAATTTTATTTATTTATTTATTTATTTTTAAGCCCATTGAGCGTTTTGGGTTGTCAGATGCGTTCAGCGAAGGACCGAGAGCAGCCGGGC
>NW_009724181.1:0-17158 GCF_000703405.1 Apaloderma vittatum | reverse complement strand
AAGAAGCTGGTCGCTGCTTGCGCAGCCGGCTTAGGTTTCTCGGAGAAACACTTTTATTTAAAGACATAAATCCGCTGCCGAGGAGCGGAGCTCAAAACAGCGCAACTTCTATGATTCACTGTTGATCCTCCTCCTGCATACTTGTGTCCCTGTGACAAACGAGCCTGTCCCAAACGAGAGAGATCGGTTTCTGCACGGAACACGGTTTGTTTTCTTTATTCAACCTAGGACAATCCAATTCTGTATCGGTATTTAGGCTCCTAAGCCATTTGATGCTGGAAAGCAGGCACTTGAGTGTCTTTTGTGGATTTAACAATTCTCTATTCCTGTTATCCTTCATCCAGCAGACTCTGAGCCTCCCATATTTCTGCTTGGAGGATTAAATTCTGCACAGCTCGCTCAGCCATCTTCCTTGCTGTGCTAGCTGGCTGTCTGAAATTGCATGATACCATTCTCACCACAAGAAAGAAAAGCAAACTCAAAACCTGAACAAAAGAAAAAAAAGAGTGGGATATTTCTTTTCCTCTGCCTTCACACAACATGACCCTTTACGTTGCCCCTGAGGATGTTTGTGTGGTTAGGGTAGGGAAGCTAGACTTGATGCCAGCACCAGAGCAGCAGGTAACGATGCAGCACTGCAAAGGGGATGACTTCTAGGTCTCAGAAGATCTTTGCTGTGCTTTGCCTTGCTGGCTCAAAGGGTTTGTGCTGGCCTGTGAAGCAGATTTTATTTCTCAGGTGAAAATAGATAATGCTGGTTTAGTTGATGCACAGCTGGGAAGAGAGTTGCTTGCACATACCTGCTCCATCACAGGCTGTAGGACTTCATGGAGCAGGTTCACCACTGCTCCAATAGTTTTTGGTCCATTGACTTCAATGGGTCCCCCTTGGCTTTATTTGCTTGATAGTGGAATTGCCTTGTTGCTATGTATTTCCAGGGCTGCACATGGATGTGTGGAACATACGTTCTTGGCTACAGTACCTGTAGATTAGGTACTCCATGGGACAGTGCCCTTGGGAACTTCAGTTTTGTCACCGACTCCTGGGATGTGCGCAGGGCAAATGGGTCTGCAGGGAAACCTTCCTCTCCAACCCCACTATGGGAGAGCATGTCCCAGGCTGTGAAGAGTCTAGGTCCTGATATTTGCATTCTCAGGGGTGGGGCAAAAAGGGAAGATGTGCGATGGTTGGGGGGATTTAAGAGTACTTCGGGGATGAAATGACATCTTCCATAGACTTCCTACTGTATATGCTCCTAACTCCTTTATGCACCACTACTTTCTGCCTGCTGCATATCTGAAGCCCTGGGTGGATGTTCAAGATGATGCTGGAACAATTGTGTGTAAAATGACTTATGGTGTATTTGGGTGCCATTTTTAAGACTATCAAACCATTTGCAGCATTATACCTTGACTCATGTTCTCCCATGCTCACTCATGCCTTTTACCTCTGTGCTCCTCCATCATCCCTCAGATCTCCCTTTCCTTTTATCCTCCCAGCCCTGGAGAATGCCCCTCTCCAAGCCTGCGGCCTCTTGGAGCAGGAGGAGGAAGAAGACACTATCTGGGAGAAGATTGAGAGTGCACGGCACCAGCTGACCCGCTCCCTGAACCCCGCAAAACTCACCCCATACCTGCGCCAGTGCCGTGTGATAGATGAGCAGGATGAGGAGGAGGTGCTGAATTCGTGCCGATTCCCTTGCAAAAGCAACCAGACAGGTGGGATTCTTTCATTCATTCGCATTCTTGTCAATGGAAGCAGAACTGGTGGAGATGCTGTTTTATATCACGAAGCAGGTGTATGCTGTTTTCTTTCTGGTTTGTAGGGAACTCACCCTAGCTCTTTATCCCTTCTTCTAGGTTACCTGATGGACATTCTTCGGCGCCGTGGGAAGCGAGGCTATGAAGCCTTCCTGGAGTCTCTGGAGTTTTACTACCCAGAGCACTACACCCGGCTAACAGGGAGGGAGCCAGTCCAGCGCTGCTCTATGATCCTGGGTAGGGGCTCCATCACCCCTTCAGTTGCTACTCACATGGGAAGGGCCAGAAATCTGTGCATGTGCATGTTTAGAGCCCTGGTTCATGATACCTGTATGTGAGGAACCCTGACAGCTCTGTGCTCTGGATCTAGTAGAGAGGGGGCCAAATGTATGTGTGTGGTGTGCCATCGTGCTGTAAGCCTGGGACAAGAAGGGCTGCAAACCCACAGGAGAGCTTGGTTTCCCTTGATGGAAAACAGCGTTGGGTTACTTTTTTGAGGACTACCTCTGTCTCAGCAGCCAGGACCTGATTCTCTTTGGTCCCCCCCTACAGATGAGGAAGGCCCTGAGGGACTAACTCAGTTCCTGATAATGGAGGTGAAGAAGGTGAGGGCTCAGCGGAAAGAGCACCTGCTGAAGGAGCACCAGCTCCAGGCGAAAAACCAGGCGTTGCAGCAAGAGCAGTCTCGGCTGGAGCAGCAGCTGCAGGAGCTCCTGAAGGTGCAAGAGCGTTGCAAACGGCTAAGGGAGGAGTGGGAATCCAACAGCGTGGAGCTGCTGAGGCTGAAGGACGAGAACTACATGATGGCCATGCGCTATGCACAGCTCTGCGAGGAGAAGAACATGGCTGTGCTGCGGAGCAGGGACCTGCAGCTGGTGGTACGGCCCCAGGGGAACGTGAAGGTTGTGGTGGGAGGGGGTGAGAGTCTGGTGGCTGAGAGGGATGCACACAGATATCTGTGTGTGCTGGTCCGTGGGTGTGAAGGAGCTGATGGCAAGTGGGATGTGTACTGGGACGGTGCCCCTGCTTTTGAGGGAGAACGTGCCCTGCGGAGTGGCTGAGTCGTGGGCACAGTGCAGGAGGCTCGCCGCTGGCCCGGGACAGCTGGAGATAGATCACTAGCTCATGCCACAGCTGGAGATACATCACCTAGAGGAGCCAATATTGACGCCTCAGAGGAGCTTCTGGGGCATCTCTGGCATTTCTTGGCTCTCAGCCTGGTTGTTGGTACCAGGAGATGTCTTGTGTGCTCCTGCATGAGCTTGCTGCCCTGCGCTGCCTGCTCTGCTCATACCATGTCTGGGCAGCACAAGCACGCAGCAGGCAGCTGATTCTGTCAAGCTACATGTTTGTATTCTTTACTTGGAAAAGGCTTACATTTTCCTCTTTCTAGTGAGAATGGTGGCTGTGCAGCCCACCCACACACGGGGCACTGGATGCATATGTGCTGCCTGGAGCTACCCAGCCCATCTTGCTGCTTATGTGGCCTTTTGGCTCAGATTCTGCTCCCCCTCCCAACTCCCCCACCATGAGAGACGCCTTGTCTCTCTCATGACGCTTGGGAGACTCATGCCCCGAGTAACTGAAGGAATTCATGACATCGCACTCCAGCTGCCAAGCTCTCACCTCCAGCAAACACGCGCCCATTTCCTGCCTAGGCAAGGCAGGACCTTGAACCTATTAATAACCCAGTTTTCTCAGTGCTCTGCTACCTCCTGGCATTCCCTCTACAGTCCGGGCCTGGATGTGTCACACAGCAGCTACCTTTCATCCCTCATTTTGCTCTGCACTGGGATCCTACCTTACCTTTTATCTAGTATTCCTACCAATCCCAGCTCTCCTGGGCCTGCTCTGAGTAGGGAGGTGAAATGCTTGCGGGTAACTGTGTGTTGAATAAATCCCCCTGAAAGCAGGCTGGATCACCAAGTCCCAGCCTGCCTCCCCTCCTGGCTCCAGGGTCCAGAAGTTACTGGTCCCTGAAAGTCATTCTAGGTCTTTTGGGCAGATTTGCAGAGGTAATCCAGTTCTCTAGCCCCTTCTTGGCAATTTTGGCAGTGCTGTGTAGTGCTCACTGGCTTTGATACATTTCTCCTTGCCTCATTTCCTCTCAAAGCCTTACCTGACTGTGAAATTCTGGTTCTCTGATAAACCTCATCAGTCGTTACAGTGAGGACCTCTCTAATTCCTAAAAGTAACTGACCTCCTCATATCTCCAATAATATGTTAGTGGACAAGTGTGGGAGCATGCCAGGATGTGGTGATGGACCTGTAGTATCCTGCAGCCTCCAGAATCTTGAGCCTCAAATGCTTCCCAGGCCAGAGGTGGGGAATCATCTCTGAATAGCTCCCAGTTGACTTTTCTGCTGTGAGTTTGTTTCTCAGCTATTCTAGGAGCTGGGAAGCCTTTGAGAAACTCACAGCTGCTGATTCTGGCAGTGTACCAGAGGTCCCTGGTCCATCCATGGTCAAGGCCAGCTGCACTGGAGATGCCCCAAGGTAGCAGAAAGTTGCTGTGCCGAGAGAGGATCCTGAGACTGAATGCGCTTATGCAAGTGCATCTTCCCCCTTTGCCCTGCAGGGAAAAGCTTTTATGCACAGCTGTGCTAACCTTGGCCCAACAGTAGGATAATCCTTCTCATGGTCGCCCAGCCCTTGCTTTCCTCCTCTCCAGACCCTGTTTTTCTGCCTAGCGTCCTCTCTGCTTCACGCTCTCACTAAGGCAGAGCTGCAGGGCCATCTGTGTCCAACTGTGTTTCTTTCCTGGGTTGCAGGTGGACCAACTGAAATGCAAAGTAACCAGCCTGGAGGAGGAGTGCAGCCTGCTGCGGAAACAGGCGTCCGTGCCGACCCAGCGAGAGACTGAGGAACGGGGCCACCCTGACGCCATGTCTGAGCTGTGGGCTGAGAACCAGCGGCTCATTGCATCGCTGCAGGAGCTGCAGGGCATGTTGCAGGTACCTGGTGGGGCAGGGCAGGCTGCAGGTCACATTCTTTCCTGGGTTATCCTCACTGCTGGTGACATGGGCACTGGAAAGATAGGGGAAACCACTGTCCTGGGCTCGTCTGTCCCTTCCTTTGAGCATATCACTTGGCTGTGGTAGCTGCCATTGCTTCTGTGTCTGGGTAGTGATAAGTCCTTGTTCCCAGCTGTTAGATGTGCTCGCAAGCGTGACTTTCTGCCTTGTAGCATAGAGCAGATTAATGCAGGAGTGATGATGTCAGTCTGCCTGTCACTGCCCTGGTGTGGTGCTCCCTTGGAGCTTGTAGGGCAGTGATGGTACCCTCTTGCCTCCCAGACGCCTGGTGAGGGCCCAGTGCCGGGCTCTGAGCAGATCCTGCTGGACATCCTGGAGCACGACTGGAAGGAAGCCCAAGACGACCGGCAGGATCTCTGCCAGAAACTCAACTCCTTGCAGACTGAGCTGCAGTGGGCCGAAGAGCTGAGGGATAAGGTAGAGTATCCATCACTGCTCTCATCCCCACACACTGAGCAGGGCCTGGAAGAGAGGGGAGAGAGGGGACTGGGAAGCCGCAGCTGTCACTTCCAGGAGGGCTAATGCTCACTGCTCGCTGTTTCCAGTACCTCCAGGAGGTGGAAGATCTGCAGCTGAAATACCGGACACTGCAGAAGGACTGTGATCTCTACAAGCATCGTATGAACACAGTGCTGCTGCAGCTGGAGGAGATTGAAAAAGAGAGGGACCAGGTAAATTGCTCTCCCCACTGGCTCTCCACCTCCCAGCAGGACCAGGACTTGTGTCTTTGTTGTGGATACCCCCTCCTTGCCCAGTGGATGTTTTCCATTTATCCATGCCAGGGTAGGAGGTGGGGGTTAATAGTGCAATTTTCTGCCTTTTCTCACTCTCAACTCCTTGCAGGCAATCCAGAACCGTGATGGGGTGCAGCTACAATACTCCCAGAGCCTGATTGAGAAGGACCAGTACCGCAAGCGTGTGCGAGCTCTGGAGGAGGAGCGGGATGAGCTCCTGAGCAAGCTGAGCCAGGCAGAAGGGCTGAACAGCACGCTGGAGGCGCAGCTGCAGCGGTGCCAAGGCAGCCACAGCCTGAGCAAGGTGAGGGTGGCTAGAAAGAAGGGGGAACAGAGAAAGCACAGGGGTCAAGAGTGATTTCTGGGGGATGCAATGGGGTGATGGAGTCCCTTCTCTCCCAGATGTGCAGCTCTTCCTACTCCCTCTCCTCCAACCTCAGCAGCACCTGGAGCCTCGTAGACAACCCCACCAGCTTTACACCTGGACTTGCGGATGCACTGGGTGTTTCTGTTATCCCGTTCCCAGGGGATTCGGCCATTCAGAGCATGGTGAGCGCTTGACCATGAGAGGCTGACCCCTCAGCTGAGGTCAGCAGGGACCCACATTGCTCAGGAAGGTCACAGAAGTATTGGAGAGGGTTCATCATGGGGCTGTGACTTGGTAGAAGACTGGGAATGGGAGGGAGGTGTAGGGTGAGAGCAGATCTCAGGCACAAAGCTATGTTCTTTCAGTTTCTGACAAGCCAGCCAACGCTGCACCAAAGTGTGCAACTCCCAGCTGGGTGGGAAAGAGAGGGGAGCAAACCTTTCCTCATTCCACCATAGAAATCAACAGCTTCATTCATGTAAGATGTTATCCTTCCCCAAAAGCTGTTTAATCTACACATGCTGTGGGAGAAATCCGAAGCTCTGTTGAATCCTGTAGCAGCATTTGTATTGTTTTTAAGGGAGTTAGGGTCTTTCCTTTGACTCTAGGTTCTTTCCTTTTGACGTCCTAGAGGATCCTAAAGCAACCTGTAGGCCTAGAGCAACCTGTACAGGTTGCTCACACCTTTGGTTGTGCCGTGGCTAAAAGTGAAGTATAAGGACAAGGCTGGATATTCCCTTCATCTGCCACTACTCCCACAGCTTGTTCATTGCAAAAAAGATGGGGACACAGTGTCATGCATCTCCATCTGTGCTCTCTCCTTGGGAAAACAAGGTGCTCCTGGGTGTTAGGAGGGATGTTGATGGTCCCACATGGTACCTGAGGAAGTGTTCACAACCTCCCAAAGGAAGGGGAGAGGTGCTGCTGGGTGTTGGTGTTAACAGACCTTTCTCTTTCAATCTGCCCAAGGAGGTGACCCCTGACAGCGAGAAGGATATCAACCGCCTTTCCACCTTCCCCTTCCCACCTTGCATTGGCTCCATCCTCCGTCGGCAGCGGGAAGATAGGTCCATGCCCTACAAAAGGTGACTGCGGGGGGCTGCTTGAGTCTGTTTCTTCTTAGTGGGGCTTGCAGGGGCCAGAGAAAGCAGATTGACAGGGCAGGAGGAAATGTGGAATTGTGATGTGGAGCAGGAAGGCTGGCTGGGAGCTGTGTGCTTCTAGTTGGTGGGGGAGGGCTGTGGGAATGGGGTAGATAACGGGATGCAAACAGGTTTTGAAGATGCTGCTGCCTCACAGCTGCCCTTTGTGTCTCCTTTCTAGCTTGTCCTGTGGCTCCTTTAGCAGCATTGAAGATGCAACAGGTACCAGGGTGGGGGCTTTCCCCAAAGGGCTTTAACTAAAAAGAGATGGTGGGTGTGGGGAGAGGGGTTGGACAACTGGTTTGTGCAGCTCACTGCAAGGGTTCTGCACCTGTAGCAGCATGCTGTGGACCCACACATGCCGCCGTGCCCTGCCAGAGACAGCAGCTGGAAAACCTGTCTTTTCCTCTGCAGAGCAAGTAGCTATTCACAGTTTAATCCCTGGAGAGCTATGTTGATGGGGAACTTGATGTGGAATTGGGGTGGAGTTGGGGGAGTAGGTAGCAGAAGAGAGAAATGCCTTTGCCCTGGGGTGTTATTGGATATTCCTTTCATCTTCTTCTACGTGGGTGATGGATTGTGAATCTCCTGGAGTGGAGCTCCTGGTGCTGGCAGGTCTCATGGTGGGTGCTCGTAGCTCTGGGCACATCCACGTGGCCCTGGCTGCTGGTGCCTTCTGACCAAAGGGCTGATGAAGGGAGCAAAGATTTGCTTGTTCTCAGGAGACATAGGAAACGCTTTTTGCAGGAGGGTGACCCTTCAAAGCCTCCCTGCAGCTTGAATTTCCCAGTCAGATGCTAGAAAATGCCCAGGAGGGAGTTACAGACCCTTGCCACACTGAGAACATGAGCTCCCTGTAGTGCTCGGAGAGGTGATGTGCCCCCTCTCTCCCTCTTGCTCTCTTTCCTAGGCAGTGGTTTTGCTAGTGCCTCGCTTGGGACCTTCTCCTCTTCTTCCAGCAGCACCTACGCCAGGGTGAAGTCAGAGATCTGCTTGTCCACGCTTCCCAGCCGTGAGGAGGTCACCAGGAGGTAATTGCTGCTCTCTGAGCTAGGCACTCTGGGACGGCTGCTTGGGGGGTTTCTTCATGGTGCTGGGGAACCACCCTTCCTTCTGCCTCCCCCCTTGCGGGCTCTTTCTTGCTAGTGGGAGAGGACAGAAATGAAGTTCCTATAGTCCTTGCTTTCTAGCAGAACTCCAAATTTTATGCTGTCCCATTTGTTGTGTCAGGGGTGGGGATGTTGCCTTGGGCTGGACATAGAGCTGTCTAGGTGGGGACAGGACCTTGGGCATGCAGCTTGGCTTTGGTGTTGGAGCTGGTGGGATGGGAGGGGCTGTGGGGGCTTTAAGCTTTGTGTGTGTGCCCTGGTGATGGCTGTGAATCGTGAGCTCTGTATCGCAGCACTCAGTACAGCAAACTCCATGTAGTTGGACACAGGACATGGGGAACTGTTTCTTAGCAAAGGCAGCAAACTTCTGTTGCTGGATTTGATGTTTCTCCTTGCCAGGTCACTGGTGGTACAGCTCACTAGCATGAGTCACCCCAGCAACACCTCACCCCAGGAGAAGGGGCTTGGAGCAGACATCTCCATCCTTGGAGGGAACAGGACAGGGATTTATGTCCAGTGGGTCAAGCCAGGCTCACGGGTCGAGGAGACAGGACTCAGGGAAGGGTGCCGGCTCATTGAGGTGAGTCTGGGAATAGGCTCATTTTGTGGGTTTGCAAGGCACCTGGGATGTTGCAGGGAGTGTGGAGTGATCCTCAGTGCAAGCTGACCTCTACCCACCTGGAAGTCCACCTCCATTTCTCTTGTGTCCTAGGACTGCTCTCTGCCCAGGGCTTTATGCAGCACACTCATCCAGGTCTCATGGCACTCGAGTGTACCTGTGCACATAAAAAGTGTTTCGAAACACTTCTTCAGCTGTGGGAGGGG
Source organism: Apaloderma vittatum (assembly GCF_000703405.1). NCBI lineage: Eukaryota > Metazoa > Chordata > Aves > Trogoniformes > Trogonidae > Apaloderma > Apaloderma vittatum. The sequence goes on along the minus strand of NW_009724181.1, from coordinate 8,186 downwards.
AGAAATAAAAAGGAGTCACACAGTTAAGATAACAATATGGCTATATGTCTCTGGAGTTGTCTGTCACCTTGTAGTATATCAGAGCACTTTGCATCCTGCCTCCCACACACGCCTCTTGCAAAGCAATCAATTCTGGAGCAAGATTTCTCAGACCTTTGTGACCCTCCTGAGCTATAGTGAATAATTGCTCTGAAGAAAGCTCCTGGCGGGAGGGAAGGGCATTTGTTTTGGCAAGAATGTCACCACTTGAAATACAGCTACACTGCTTAAATAAATATCCCACCTGTAACTGAAAATAAGCCAGCTCTGCCGCCCCCACTCCCACACGCGTTCACGTACACGCATTTGCTTTCACAGAGGTCTGGCATCTGGGCTGGGTAGTGGCTGGCAGCAGATATTTTGGAGGCAGGAGAGGGATCCAGAGGCAGACTGAGGATGCCTTGTCCTCAGGTAGAGCTTTCCCTGAGCTGTCACTCTGCAACATCTCTTGTGTAACCTTGATGGGTGAGGGAGCTGGGGGAGGAACTTGCTCTTCCAGCCCTTAGGTCTAATGGCATCGGGTCCTTGATAGCTGAGGGTGCCGTCGCTGAAGGAAGAGGTACTTTCCCTGGAGAACTGCACACGAGAGGTCGCCCACCTGAGCCTGCAGCATTGGGACGTGCCCTCTAGTCTTGTCTTTCAGCTGGACCTGGAAGGTAAGGCCCTGGTGGCTGGGTCTCTGAGCTCTCTGCTGCTTGAGCCTGAGCTCTCTGCCGCTTTTTCCAGACCCTCCACCCAGCCCTGGAGGTAAATCTGTTATTCTCTCTCCTCTCCTGTTTGGTCCTAGGCCACCATAGCTGACACAGGGGCTGGCCATAGCCCCAGTAGCTTTTCCTGTCTGGTGTGACTTGTGCATCCTCTGAGTTACAGGATGGAGGTACAGACCTTCTGTCTGTTTGCCTCCTCTGCACCCCCCATCCCAATCCATAGCATCAAGGCTGTGCTGGTACTTGGCTATCTTATCGGTGACAGTTGTCTCCTATGTCCTCTTCTGTGGTAACCTGTGTCTCCTTCTGCAGGATACCAGCCTCTGCGGGAAGCCCTGGAAGAAGGGAAGAAGTTTTCTGGAGACTCGTTCTATGTACGTAGCAACCTGTCCCTCCTGGAGCCATCAGACCCTTACGCATTGTGCGTCAAATGTCGGGAGATCCTTCACATCACGGACACCATGCACAAAGGGCGGCTGGAGTGGTACTGCTCCCGCGTCGATCCCTTGACCATAAGAGACCTGGACAAGGGAACAGTGCCCAACTACAGCAGGTAAAGTATATGAGGAGGATGGCTCCATTAATCTGTGATGAGCATCCCCTAGGAGTCCTGAGGGGTGCAGACTGACCTCTTGATAGTATGGGCTGCCCAGGCCTTGTATGGGAGACCAGTGCAGTAGTGTTTGGGTGTTCCTGAGAGACTGGAAGGTTGAGTGAGGGTTTGGATATGCCTATGCTTCTGCTGGTTTGTGCTGTTTGGCAAAATCGATCACAGCAGGCTGTGGTCCCTGGAGGCTCTAGAGTTGCTTGAGTGCAAGCTCTCTGTCTTTTCAGGGCTCGCCAGGTTTTGAAGATCCGGGAGAAGGGCCAGATGCCTGGGCAGCAGAGGGGCCACAAAAATAACGTAAGCCAAAGAAGCCAGCAATGAGAGCTCTGTGTGTGTGCCTATGGCCACCCAACCACCTCAGCACATAATCTGCCCCATTCTGTTGGTAAACCAACTCCTACAGAGGTGACAGCTGGATACGCAAGCAGAGCAGGGGCTTATAGCCCAGGCAGTGTTTACGGCTCTGTGGCTGCTTTCTTACCCCATCCCCACTTCCCAGATTGAACCTGACTGGCTACAGACCCGGTCCCATGGTTTTTTTTGCGTGTGCACTCCATCTGCTTTGCCAGCGAGTGTTCTGCAGCCAGTTCTCTGTGTGTGTGCGTGTGTGTGCGCGAAGTGGTCTGTCCTGTCAGCCTTATTGCCCTCACTTCCTTTTCAGCTAAAGAAACGTGCCTTGGGCCAACTGCGCCTGGTGAAATCTAGGCCACAGAGGAGCCCAGAACAGCCCCCTCAGCAGCTGTGGCTGGACCCCTGCTCAGGTGAGCTGTTACCCCTGCACCTGCCCCATCAGGCATTGCAGGGATGTTGGCATCTGGGATGCCTCAGTCTCTCTGCCTAGGATCCCTCTTAGGATTCTAGTAACAGGATTTTGGGAAGCCTGGGCGTATTTAAAGCCCCTGCTCCTTTTCCCTAGTCTTCTGGGGCTTTCTGTTGCTTCTGTGGCTCTTGGGTCCTCTTACTTTTTGTGGAGAATACACTGGTTTGTAGCTCAGGGGAGTCACAGGAAATGGGCAAGAGGGGTTACAGCCAGGATATCTGCCCTTGAGTGAGTGTTGTAACCAGGGTAGGATCTCTCTTGGGATGTATGATGGTTGGTGGGTGCCTTCTTGAGTCAGGATGAGGGGATGGTACGGGTAGAATGGACTGTGAACTGATGACAGGCCGGTCTCCCATGTTCTCACCTTTGACTCTCTCTTCTTCATTCCTGTCTTCCAGACCCGGATGTGAACCTGAAGCCTTACAGCCTGGTGCGCCCTGTGGTAGTCAAGACACCCCGTCCTGTGGTGCTGTCACCTAACTGCATCGCACCACGGCTCATCAGGAACCTGTTGGATTTGCCCACTTCTCGCTTGGACTTCCATGTGTACCCAGCAGGTAGGCAGCAATGAGGGGCTGATATGTCCAGGGCTGTTTTAGGAGCCCGTGGCTGAGTGAGGTAAATTACAAAAGTGCCCTACTTCAAAGGGCTGCTTTTCCCTTTTACCTCCTGCTAAGATGGGAAGCAGGGTGTTGGGAAGCTAAAGTGTCGCTCAAAGAGGTTACTTCTGTGGAGACCAGTTCAGGGAAGAGGTGCTCTTAGTCTTGGAAGTATGAGATGTGGTCTCATGGCACTCTTGGAAAGCACCTGAGGTGTCTCTTCAGCAGCTAAGTGTGGGGGTCTTTCAGTCTTCTCAGACAATACGTGCAGACAAGTCACCTTTTTGGGCTGAGTGTCTACAAGATGTTTCCTCCTATTTTTAACTGTGTCCTATCCCTTTGGCCCACAGGGAAGCTGGCCCTCACTTCTGGTCTTCTGGGGTGTGGGAATCTTCTTGCTTTCCTTGAGTGGGTGGTAGTGGTGGCATTGCCTTGCTCTGGATAGCTCTTCCCAGAGATTAAGCCCCTGGCTGAGGTTGGATCTGCAGGCTGACTTCATACCAGCTCTTCCTCCCCAGGAATGAGAGGATCCAGCCTTAGTGTTGTTGTCCCCTTCCTTTTGCCAGCAGTGTGAGACTGACACACCATGGCAGAGGCTGCTGGGGAAAGGGCTTTTCTCCACAGGGAATTTCACAGGACAGTTCCTTCTTTCCTCCTTTCCTCCTTTCCTCTCTCTTCTCCATCTCTCTTTCCGTGTGTATACAGTTCTCCCTTTGCCAACTGCATGACTGAAGAATGAGCCCTTATATTTTTTTGTGGGATGATGATGGAGGTAGTGAAAAATCTCTGGTTTGCTGAAGAAGGTTGACTCTGCAAATTTTGGCCGCTGGGCTTCTCATCTGAGTGACTTGGCCATATATCCTGTTCTACTGAGCCCTCTGCAGGGTTCCCCTCACATTGCATGAGAAGATGCTTCGAAGCCCTTACTGTAGCCAGGAATTTACACCGAGAGCAAAAATTCTGTTCTCCCCTATCAGTTTTTCCTGTTGTGGGAGAAGGAAGGTGATCCCGGAGCCCCAAGCCATTTTTCTTTTCTTTACTGCCTGTATTTTCCTTTGAAGAACTTCACAGCAAGTGCAGAGTTAGGATAAGTCAGCTGATCTTCCACAGGAGCCTGCTGCCTCTGAGGGAAACCGATGGCTTTGCAGGATCCAGCTCTACCTGGGAAGTACCTTTGCCACTGGGCAGAGGTAGCAGATGTCCAGCCAGCCTGGGTCTCGGGAGAGCTGGAATGTGCTCTGTACTCTGTTCTAAACATACCTTCTCCCAAATACATTGCTTTATTTCAATCTTAGGGGTGAGGATCTCCTAAAAGCCTTGTATCCTCTTCTGTTGGGAGTTGCTGGGGGTACCTGGCAGGAGTTACTTGGACCATGCCAGATCTCACTGTCCTGCCAGCTCTGTCCCTGATTCTCTGTCTCAGCATCATCTCTCTGCTGCTCTCCTGCCTGGCCTTCGCTCGGCTGCCAAGTGCTGTCCTTCTACCTTTGAGCAGGAGGAGAGGCTCAGGATGCCACCAACAAAAGGAGGTTAAACTTTCCCCCCATCTTCCTCCTACTCTCTCATTCCAGGATGCACACTCCTCTTGCTTTCCCAGCCCCGCCGCTCACTGGAGCCATCTACAAGCTCATGCTGTTCACAAACACTGCAGAAAACCTGCCTGGCAAAATAAAGTGATTATTTTTTTGCCATACTCAGTTATAGGACAGCGGGGAAGGGGGGGTGATGGCTGTGAGCTGGCTTAGCCTGATGTGGCCCTGCAATGCAAGTGCTGCTTTTGCCATGCAAGGTGTCTTCAGCTGTGATGTCTTGCTTGTTCTGTACAAAGAAAGCTGCGGGAGATCTGTACCAATATGTAATGTTGTATAATTAGACTTGCTCTCCAGAATCCATAAACGCTGAACTCAATAAACATCAACGCGGCAGCAAACGTGCGGGATCTGCGGTAGAAAGTACATGCAAGGGGGAGAAAGGGCTGACGTCTCCCTTTTCATATCTCTTCTTGGCTCACAGAGAAGCTGGCAGAAGGGGATCCCAGCGCCACTCATGCTCAGGAGCACCCTGTGTCTAGAACTGCCCCCCAGGACCGGAGGGAGAGCGGGCGGATCTGCATGATCCGGGAGGCAATGGAGAAGGTGCTGACCTGTTTGGTGTGGGGACAGAAGGCCAGGATGGGGCACCCTGTTCAGATTGGAGGAGAGGAGGGGACGGCTGAGTGGGGGAAGAGGGAGAGTGGTGTGATGATAGAGAAGGCGCTGCCTGCTTGGGAGCTGTGTAATTTGGAGGGTGTTTTCCGTCCAGGTGCTGTGGGGTTGTGGAGCAGCAGGTACAGACTTGTCTCTGAGTCTCTGCTGAGCTCAGGTGAAAGAAACAGCAACTAGGGATTCATGGGGGAGGTGGTGGGAAATGCCACACGCAGAAGTGACCTCCTTGCTCTCACATTCCTCATCTTCGCCGAAGTGACAACAACTCTGCTCAGGGCAGATGGAGAAATGTGGGGCTGTGTGTGACAATTATGACAAAGGGGATGTGGAGATGGGCTGTGGCGAGCAAGCGATCCGGTGGGCTCCTGGGTTGGTTTGGTGGTGATTGAGTGGGTGACCCTGCTCTTTAATTCTCCCTTTCCATCTTAGCACTGTCCATAAATCCCATGTCTAATGGAACTACTATTGGAAAAGCAATGATATTTCACAGTATGGGATCTGATTTAATGTAACTGTCAGGGACTGGGGTTATTTTTTCTCTATTTAAATCAGTAAATCTACTCCATTTCCCTTCCAGAATAAACACTGCCTGCTAGAGCTGGGAGTTCAGAGTGTGAGAGATCTAATTAAAAGTGAAATATACCCCATCGTTATCCATGTCGAGGTCACTGAGAAGAACGTTAGAGGACTCAGGTAAGAAAAGAGTGTCAAGGATGCAGGGTATCACAGGAAGCGAGAGAGGCCCTTGTCTCCATTCAGAGAGGAGAGATGAAGTTTGGGATGTGAGCACTTGCTGTGTGTGTTGGGGTTGGCCACTGTGAGGCGAAAAAGGGAGGAAAATCGGCTTTCTGTCTGTGTGAGGGAGTTGCTGGGTGTTCTTGCCACCCCATCTTCTGCCAAGGGTAACGCTTGTCCCTGTTTTTTCCCCAGGAGCTTGCTGGGGAAAGTGGGACAGCGGGACTCGGAGGTGCTGAAGGAGTGCCGCGGTGCAGAGCAGTTTCTCCACGCTCTGCCCTACTCCTGGGCCCGCGTGGAGCCCCACACCTGGAGCCACGCGGAGGAGCTGCCCAAGGTGGTTCGGGGATGCATCTTCCAGGAGCAAACCCGCCCGCTGTGGATCGAGGAGGGTGATGACTGAGCTGAGAGTAGCAGAGCAGGCACTGCCAGCTGCTGTTCACAAGAGATGTTCTTGGGGGTTCCTGCCTCTCCAGACTCCTCCAGGTAGCATGTCCTTCCTCCCTGAGGGGCTGCTGGCAGCGAAGACACCCGGGAGTGGCCTTTCTGGTTCCCCTGAGGCCACTAAGAGTTGGGGAGTAACACGTGTTACCTCTCTATCTGAGCTTTCTGTAACTTATTGGAGAGATATCTTCTACCTGTTATGGTGGAAACCACCCTCACGGGCTGTTTTCTGTCACCTTGGGCTGCCCTTGTCTCTGGTATGTGGCCAGATTGCCACATGGGGAATGTAGGAGAGCTGTGTGGGATCAGGTTGTGTAGGAGCCTTTCTCCCATCACCTCCCATCTCCCCTGCCCTGCGGCATCGTGTACTCCGGGTCCTCTCTTCCTCTGTCTACCTCACCTTTGGCCCCACAGCGTAGGGACCATGGCTCATGTGCCAATGCCCTGCCACGGCTGGAGTGACACTAAGCTTGCAACAAACCTTCATTTTGTAGGAGCTGTACTCTTTATTGCTTGTAAATTATTAATGGAGCCTTTTATTGGCAAACTGCATATAAAGGAGAATTAAATACCATTCATAATGGGAATGGGTGGCAGGCTATGGGCTTGTGTGTTACTGGCAATGTTCAGGGGATTCATGACGGAGTATTTTTCTCCGCCTTTAACTGAGACCCAGCTGCCCAGCCCTCCAGGGGAAGCAGGGAGCACTGCTTTTGCTGTTGTAAGGCAGCAAGAAGTGTGTGGGGAGGGAAGGCTGAGCATGCCACAAACCAAGCCCCCTCCCGTTTTTACTTGCCCCTTGTTTTTCAGACCCTTGCCTCTCTCCAGTGCTGATGTTGACCAGGTTGCTCTAGGAAAGCCAGGGAGAAGCTCACTTAATGTGTCTGCCTGAGATCCCTAGAGCTGCACATCCCTCTGTGCCCTGGTTATTGTGAAGTGACAAGCCAGCTAGCTGATCCTTCTGGGGACAATAGTGGGGCTGAGCCCAGCCACACTGACAGGAGAGTGAAGCCCTCTCCAGTGGGGACTGTTCTCACCCTGACATGAGGCCGAGTGTGGATTCACACTCTGGCAGAGGGACGATGGAGGGTTTGGGTAGTAGCAAGCATGCTCACCCACCTTTGCACAGTCCTGTCTGCTAACTAATCATCAGTATCAGCCCTGCTATGGGAAATGGGTGCCAGGATACCCATGCTGTAGAGAGTGGTTGTGGTAGTAGGTGGTTTCTTTTTGGGGTGTGCAAGAGGAAAATGGGAGTCTGTGGCTCCAGGAGGCTTCATGGGGCATGAGGCCAGGCAGAGGGCTGAGTCTACTGATCCTGGGGTCAAAGGGAATCTTCTCCTGTTGGCGCTGGTGGCAACCAGCGCCAGAGTCAAGTCTGCTCTGTGTCCTCCGTGCCCCTGTGATTAGGGCACTGCTAGTGCCATGGGCTTTTGAAGCTCTGAGTAAAGATTAGTTTGCTGATCTTCATGGGTCCCCTGTGAGGTGTTATTTCAGGCTCTAAACCAGTTGCCTGTGTCTTTTATGAGGACAAGAGTGAAGGAGGGAGGAAAGAAAATAAGATTTTAACCTGCAGTCACTAAAATATAGAGCAAAGTCCCAGCTCTGCCCTGGAGCAATGCAGCTCTCTTCCCAGGGAAGGGGGAACTGTTGTCACATGTGAGCTCCAGAAGAAAGCTCCCAGGTGACATCCACTCCAGGGAACCAAGCCTGAGCATCCCAGCACAAACAGCCGCCCGGGAAGGTGCTTGCCCTGCAGGCAGACAAAGTGGGACTCTTGTTGAGCTGATGAGAAGACAAGTCCCAAAGCAAACTCCCATCCACCCTGGCATGGATTTGGAGATTAGAGTTTTCATCTCTGCAGGGAAAAAAAGTAGTGCTTGAGTACTCAGGGAAAACACTCTGTGTGAGGCACTCTGATTCGGGGCTTGACAACTCCTCCTGACTAGGAACCACTCCCAGCCCTATGCCCCAGGCTGAGGGTGGTTGAGAGCAAGCCCCCCCGTTTTGGGTAGTGGGCTGTGCTCCTAG
>NW_009724180.1:2359-19480 GCF_000703405.1 Apaloderma vittatum | reverse complement strand
AGGACTGGGTTTTAGCTCAAACCTAGGACAAAGTCATAGGCTGAAAAAAGAGAAAGTTAATATGCTCCTGCTCTCCTAGCTCTCAGGCAGTGTACCGCTGCCATGAAGATGATCTGACAGTTCATTTCCTTAACAAATAATCACAAAAATCTCTTTGTTGGTCATCTCTTTCCCAATCCTGGCAATGCTGATTTTTTTATAGCACATGTGCTCAGACACCAGGGTTTCTTTCAAAAGTTACTTCAGGATTAAGATGTCTTACAGAGCCTCAATCTCCATTATCTTTTATTAATTTTTTTTTCATTTTCCTGAGTTCTGTATCATATACCAATTAAATCTTCACACTACCTCTTTACCTTTCTTGCCAGAGCACTATGCTGTACATATTGCTTCTAACAGAAAAGATTTTAAAGGAATTTATTTTCAAAAATGTCTTAGGCATTTAGAATTATAGTTTTTCTCTTCCATAAACTGACTGAAGTTTAACCAACATTTCCTAGTTGAAAGATGTAGCTACTATTAATGGTGTAGGTTCAACTTCACTTTTGTATTCAGAAATTGCAATATTAGAAGGAGTGAGAACAGAACCCAAACACGACATCCACTGTTATCCTTACAACTGTTATCAGGAACAACGTCTTTGATGAATTAAATACATATTTTCCTCTAAACACAAATCCACGCAAAATTATCCTTCTGCGTGAGAGATTGCATGGCAGTTTTCCTCTCTGAGATGGCAGCTTTTGGTCAGGCATTGTAACTTTTATTTTTGCTGTCCATAAGCAATGTTATCCTTTGCTGACAACATTCCTAAATAGCTGAAAAATGGCTTTACTTACATCCTGTAGGCAACCAACACTAGCAGGAGCTACTACAAGAATGGAGAGGGCAGTGTTTGAAGACCTGATTTTACACAAGGCTTATGGACACAATTTTTATCCACGCATCACGATGTTTATGACAACAGCTTGAAGATGACCAGAAAAAAAGATATCTCCTCCCATAAACAATCATATATCACACACAGCTAATTCAGCTGGACTGTGAAATAGCTCCTGGGACTAGAGAAAAGATAGTCTGCAAAGTGACACTCTCCGGACCTCTCCTGTGTTCTCTAGTCTTTGCTGCAGCCATTTTCCCTTCAGTGTGGAAGCTAAGCCTCAGGATAGTTGCAAAGTAGAAGAGAATGAGTACAGGAGCATCCTCTTTATTTACTGCAAAACAGTGAGGCGGCACCATCCCTGTGGAGCTTAAAATTCCTCCATAACTAATGCGCAAGCAGTGGACATTAACTCTCAACACGTTACCTCTGACCAACCAGCCAGGTGGTTATTTCACTGATAGCTTATCTTCATCTGTTGTTCCTTTGCTGAGCAAGCTGCCAGAAATGTAACTCTCTGAGGCTGTGAGCTATGCCAAGTCAAAATAGTCTTCTCTGCTCTAATGTGAAAAGGGGAGGAAGTGTTTTCTTGGCCTTTTGATAGCTTTTTTGATAACTGCTTTTATTTCATGAAAATTAGGCAAATATGTGCTCTTTGAACATAAGCAGCTGCACGACCTGTCAAATCACATGCTAAGTTCAGGCTACAGTCAGCTGGAAAAAGCTGCTTAACAGATAGAGTGGTAGAGATAGGGATGGTTCTGTGGGCCAGTATCAGGAGAGAAACCTAACGGAGCAGAGACTGTATAAGCTGCTTAGAGACTTTACTGCTTCTTTAAACCAAGGCTCCTGCTTGTTGATTAGGAACACAATCCTGCAAGACAAAAAGTACCTTCCAAGACACATTGACCACATTCATTACCACTGTTGTCCTGACTGAACTTCTCCCAGGTAGTTTTTTTGTGATGGAAGGAGATGCCACCTCAGGAAACTAGAGAAGGGCAAAGTTTATCCCTGCTCGATGGAGAATGTCATGAAAACTGTCCATCCAGGGTGTCAAGATGAATCTGTGGAGAACCTTGGAGTCAAAACTGAGTCTTGCTGCTTAGACTTCATAGCAAAATAAAAAAAAATAAAAGTAGTGGGTTTAATGCTTTCAAGTTAAACTCAATTAGATCTAGAGCCAGATTTCAATGCAGAGATCCCCAAACAGCCTGCATAAGATTGTCCTATAAGTATCTAACTTGTCAAACTGGTTAAAGATACCTGATGACTAGTAGATATTTGCCTAATGCTTAACAAATTTCATGTAATTCTTTTGAACTTTTTAAAGCTGTACTGACACTGCCCCTGTAAGGGTTAAAACATAAACAATGCACAGAATTTAAATGTCAAATATCCTTATATGACATTTCTGGATACTTTGTGGTCCACCAGATTGTTTTGGCTCGACCAATTCATCTTGAATTGGTCAGATTAACTGCAGCACAAAGTTGGTTTACCCTTTGCTTTTCAAGATCAAAGAAGGAGGTAGCGCAAGATTTTATGAATCAGTCACAGAAGCAAATTCATGCTTCCCAGGTAAAGCCACTTCTCTTCAGTCTTCAAATGAAACAGCGAAGACTTAGTTTCCATTTTCTATAGCCCTGTCTGTTTCAGCTAAAGACAGAAATATCCTAGCTTGTGGAGAAATTGGTAGCATACTCAATGCAGATAAAAGATGGATTTGCAATTTTCAGCCAGGACGGCAGACATTTGTCTTCTATTTTCACCTTCAAAATAAAATTTGCTATGTCATTCCAAGCAAATATATTTCCTGTCTTCATCTCCTACCTTACTAAACCATAACCACACCCGCATCCTCCTATCTTAATGGGAAACTGCAATCCGTGATGTATTTTTTTGTGCTTATTGGACCGTACCTAAAACGCTTCCTAAAAAGCACAAAGGTCTCTGAGAAAATGCCAGGAAACAGTAAATTATTTTTTGTAATTGAAGTCCCATGTATCAATGTTTTATCTGCAACTGTGAGCATGTGCAGTTACATTCCTCAACCTATTAACCTACATCATTAATACTGGCAGGCAATGCCATGGCAACTGACTGTAAGAAAAACAGTGTTCACCAGTAAAGCAAGAATGCATGTGTGCATCTATGAATATCTGTATTTAATACTGGAGATCATGTAATAGGCAATGATATATGGTGGCATGATAGCTAGGTTCTCATTATTTGTTAAAAATCACACAAAATTATGCAGACACGTATAAAGTTCCAAAGCATCGGGTATCAGCAATTTTTCTTCAATAAAAGACACTGTAAAAGTCTCACGATTGTTCTTTCACCCTCTTAAGCAGCACAATAGTTTTCCAGGGTAGGAACAAAATGCCCAGAACAGTGTTTTATTCAATGACCAATACACTTCCATCGATTCACATGTACTTGCTATATATTTTATTTGCCTTTATACTGAAGTAAAGGTTATCAGGAAAACAGCCAGGAAGGGAGGTATGAAAGAAGCATCTGTGCTCCACACCCTGATCTCCTACGTCTGGAAGGTGGTTTCTATATAACTACCATCAGTGGGCACGTTGTCATTCTTCTGTGCAAAAGCAGAGAGGGATTTCTCCTGCCTTCCTCTCCCATTAAGCCGGAGTGAGCTTGTTTTCAGCCATCAGCAATGCGGCGAGGCACACGAGTCTACAAAGTGTCTGTGTGGTTTTGAGCTGCCACCTACAAGTTCATGGCCTGTGCTCAGCCTTCACTCTTCTGGGAAAGATACAGCACCCACAGTGATAAAAGACAAGCTCGTTCAGCAGTGTTCTTGCACTCCCTCCACCAGTGTGAAGCCCCTCATACATCCCAGTAAGCTTTGGCAAAGAAAAGAGAAGGAACATCTCCTCAGCATCTCAGTTGGTGCCGTGCACTGAGGAAGGGTGTGAGGCTGCAGCTTGAAGAGGATCATGTAAATGAGGATTATCTGTAGTGCACTGCAGCATGGAAGCCTGGCATTACATCAGCAGGTATGCCAAGGATTTTCATATTGTGGATTATTTTTTGATCAAAATGCCAAGTTCTTTTCCATCTCTGTCTCCTGGGAACAATCAGAATACCTGTAAGAAGCAGTATATTGACATTCCTGGAGACCAAACGTTCCTCACTTACTCCTCATATCAAGTACAGGTTGATCAATCATATATCACAAACATAAATCTTGCTTAGCTATCCATAATAATTGTCTTCATTACCCTCCAAGTCCTGTCATACAGAGCTGCTACATACAGAATTTTGCAGGGCACATTTTAGAGGCAGATCATTTCACCACTGTAAACAAGAGTGTAGTCCTCAGTTCCTCCCAGACTGGTCAGACATTAAAATTTTTGACCTCATGCCATCATGAGCTCCATTCAAAATGACAGCCTCAGAGATTTAAGTTTTATATTCTACTACCATGTTTAAAGCTCATTAAGTAAATATTTCGATTTTGTAGATTCAGATGCTTGTAATAGAGAAATTTGAAGACGTTTCCCCCTTCTGCCTCTTCTTTCATGGTTCATAATTTTGTGAGTGTTTTAATACAGTCATAACATATGGTATTACAGTCTATTAAAATATAATTTAGCTTCTGTTTTACTTAGAAATGAGACAGTCTTCAAAAGGTTTTAAACCGTGACACAGGAGATTTATTTTCAGCTCCCGCCACAGAAGCTTTCTGCTTTATACTAGGCAAGGCATTTGATTGCTTTGTCCCATCTCTATTTGTCTAAATACGTCCTTTTCATCTCAATAAAACTGTCTTTGCTGTGTGCTTTGACAATGCCAGCATCCCTTCCCTCGGTGTCCCCACACTCAGTCAGGGACACCAAGTTGCACGATACCTAACAGCAAAGCCAATAACCTGGCAGATACACAAAGCATGTGTCCTTATACTTCACTATTCCATTGACTTCTCCATACAAAACAGATCAAGCCCATCTGCTTTTTTTTTTTTCTTCTTTTTAATAAGAGGACTGCTGAATGGTTTCTTATAGAAATAAATTTTCTTGAGCAGATGTAACACAAGGAGATGCAGCCGATTAGAGGGAATCTTGCCCCCGAATCTGTCAGGTATGAAAGTAAGGATGGTCCCCGCCTTGCATGTAAGTCTGCACAGATATGCTCATGTTTTCACATCCAGCCTAGTTGATTTTCACAGGAACTCCTTGCATGGGCAGGGTCTGCCCACACAGATTTCACTACAGCATCAAGAGCCAAATTCATGGCAAAATCCAAAAAGGAGATTCTTGTAAACTGCAGGAAACAATGCATGGGTGAGGGGAGGAGGCTGAGGTGAGGAATGCGGGAGAGTCCCCACATCCATTTCTTCCACAGGGATGAAAAGCAAAGAAATTCTGTCACTTGGGATTACTGTTAAATAAATACAGCTGCTTTGACTAATTTCTGTGCAAGGAGCAACTGAAACTGGGTTAAAAAAAAGACAGACATGACAGAAGCTGATGAAAAACAACTTACCTCTGGGAGAAAAGCTCCAAGATAAAATCATTTTTCTGTGGGTAGGTGCAGAAGTTGTTAAGGCCATGAACTGCAGTTACTAAGCTGGATCCTCATCACTTGAACATGTGGTCTGCCCCGGCACCAGTCACTGGAGCTTTTGAGGGAGGTTGGGATAGTTGATTTGTTCCCCTGAGGCAGCTCCAGGTACCAGTATGAGGCCCTGGGGGCCTGAGTGTCTGCTAGTAAAATCTGCTGGTCTTCACCAGTGACTCACAGGTTTTGTCTGGCAGAGGGAGAGAAGCTCAGTCCCACCTCGCAAATCCAGCTCACTTTCTGTGTCTTGACACCCATGTGTTTAACCACTGGCACTACTTTTGGTGTATAAACATGAATTCTCACTAGCAGGGAAGCTGCCAATACAGAATTTACAAACCAAAGAGTGATGTGCAGGCTATGACAAGTAAGAGCGTATTTTACATAAAAAGCATCGCAGGTACAAGGAGAGGATCTATTTCCTGACCACTTGCAAACCATGTACAGTAAAACTGGTGAAAAAGAGACAGAAGGGCCATGCATACTCCTCCAAACTAGCTGCTGTCAGATGCTCTGTATTTATAGTAGGTTATTTTGGCAATGTAGTCTTTCATTCTACATGATGCATAGGATTGAAGGAATGGACTGGGCATAAATACATGTGCACATACAAGGATGCCTTGGCTCTTCTCTTATACCCTGCAAGTTTTCTTTTTTACATGTGCATTTGCAAAACTATGCTTCATTTCACCCTTTTTATGATATAACCAATAAGAGCTGACGGCACTTCTCAGCAGCCCGTCCATGCAGCCCTTCCAACCAGAAATGAAGCCATTTCAGGTGCTTTAAAAGGAAAAAAAACGCCACTGTCTCTTTTATTAGAGACTGAGCACTCAAAGATGAGTGCCATTTTGAGTCACCAGGGAAAAAATGGAACTATGAGACATTTGCAGGTGGTTTTTTTCCTGAACTGAGAATTGTCAAGGTATTAAGCAGTACACCTGGTAGCACATGATTGCTGGATTATGTCCTAAAAAAGCTGCTAAATTTGGAACGTCTTTGTCATGGTTTAAACTGAGAATTACCATGAAACTAGGCATCCAGAAATACCACCTGGGAGAGAAGGAGGAGGAGACATCAGGGCCAGTTTAAGCCAGTAGTGTCAGTCTTTAAAATAAGGACACAGATTAGAGTGAAGGCAGACCTAATGCTGTCAAATATCAGTACTGGTGCTGCATTTATCTAAAGTGAAATCATTGCAGATTCACTGAAAGGTAGGAAGTTCAACTTCGTAGATTTTGTAAATTTTTTAAAAGCTGCTGGCCTTGGACTTGGGCTAAGACAATTCTTGGCCCAAGACAATTCTTGGCCCATAGATTTTCTACATGTACTCAGACAAGCCAGCTACATGCTTGTTTTCATCAAACCATATCTGTACAACAAGGATGCTACTTCTCTCTCACACTTTTTGGAGAAGGCGGCAGGGATGTTTGCACACATTCGAAATAAAGTCCCAGGTAGAAGGAGCCAGGAGAGCAGTACTGGCAAGTCCGAGTTTACGTGACTAGGGATGGGCAGAGGGAACTTGCCACCACACTTAACATAAGTGACGTGGCTTCCAGGAAAAGGAGGAAGCTTGCCAGAGCTGTATTTAAACAGGTGGTTTAAAAACACCATCTGTGATTTCAACTGCTGGTGCTAAACCAGAATGAGCTGCCTTTTAGATGGAGATGGAAAGCCATTTATGCTTCTCTGGGACTATGATAGCAAAGATTGGCCAAGACACTTTTAGATCTCGTCCTGCCCGTCAGTTGTGTTTTGATGCTGTGTCACTAAGTTGTGGCACAGGGGAAGGCAGTTATAGTAACACGTGTGCTGTCACAGCATCCAACGTGGCAAAACTGATGGTCTGAAGATATAAAGGTGATGGGATTTGAAGGAGGATATCACACATTTTATTAGCCCAAGAGATACAGCTGTAGGTGGAGAAAAAGCCAGACAAACCTCTGAACACTGAAGTCCATGGCATAGGCCACCCCATCAGAGTCCCGAGAGCTGTGAAAATCCTGCAGCAGGTCAGAGCTCTGACACAGGGACTGCAGTTTTATGGCCACAACAGCAAAATCTGGGACAGCTGGTCAGTATCATCGATTTGCATGACCGAGGACCCAGTCATTTCTCTAAAAGGAAGCCCAAATGGGTAGGAGTCCTTTGCTTTGGGTATGAGGGCAACGGCCTCTGTAACAGCAAAGGTTGCATGGCGGGAGGCTTTACTGAAGCAAATAATGACTTTGCAATGAGTTTAGTAGTTGTGCATAAAAACGATCTACTAAAATGCGTCACCTCTGATTAGATTATCAGACTTCCGCACGTGTATTCCTGAAAACCTTCATCATTTTAATTGCTAAGGGCCATGTGTCAGAGGATGAATCAGGTGAGAAGAGTATTTCAGGCAGGGGAAAGGTGAATTCTCCCAGTTGGGGCTAGGAAGGTGGGCTTAAACACAGCTGTGTTTGTAAAAAAATTCTAATAAATGGTATGAGGTGCCAGTTGCCTGCTCCTGTTGCAAGGCTTCCTATAAAATGAAGGGATGAGGGTATGAAATAACAAAACCTACTGCCCACCATTAAGGATTGTGCTGCTAACTCTGGAAGTGTTATTAACCTGCTAACCAAACACGCAGGCTTTCATTCAAGTGTCTAAGCAGAGGGAACAAAGTAATTAATTAAAACTTGAGACTCGACAACTTTTTCTTTTCCTGAAAGTCATGAGCACTCACAGCACCTCATCCTCAGTTTCAGTAGCTAAATTGCCTGAGGAAATAAAAAGCTTTAAAAAAGTCACAGGCAGGATAGCTTTGAAATTTCAAGCCGCTCCTATAAAATAAGAACAAAGCAGATATAGAGCATCACAGTTTTGAAGCCTTTAATTTATTTTTTCAGTTCAACTAGTATAATGTTCATCTCTCCTTCTTTGCACAATCCCCTAAAATCCTGAACTGTATGACATGGAAATTTATGTTTCTTCAGGCCTGTTCTTTTATAAGAAGCTTCTAGCATTGCCCAGTAAGGTTGACTGACACTTTGTGTTATAGGACACAGTTGCTTCTGGCTTTGCCAAACGTTACCCATTTGGAGTAAAACCTTCTCTGCTGAATGTTTGCCTCAGGGTTATTATATTTAATTAAAAAAAAAAAGAAATAAAAATAATTCAAAATGGTTCAATTGTTCCTAAATAAAATACTAGAAAAATATACTGGTATGGGCATTAGTGATTTTTTTTTAGTTTGAAAAACTAAGGTGACTTGCTATTTTTAAAGAGAAATGTGAAGTTTGGCAGCGATAACTTGTGACTCAGGCAAAGAAGAGAACCTAGCCAGGTTTCAGACATAATGAAAATAGCATTTCAGAAATTCAGATTGCTAAAAATTACACTCCTGGCTGAGCATGCAGTGCCTCAGCATACAGCCAGGCTGCCTTGCGTGCCGTCCTCCCAGAAGATTACCGGGGCAAAACCCATCTTTCCCATAAAGCCACATCAGTGGGAAGGCAAGCGGAGAAGCAGAGCCCAGGCACGACGTCTCGCTCAGGGCCGGGTGGCCAGGGTCCCAGGAGCTGGGAGGAGGGAACCATCTGGTCCAAACACGGTTAACAAGTCGGCTCAGGTGGAAAGTGGAGGAGTGCACTGAAATAAGGAGTGGAGTGAGGGCTAGGAAAGACAAACCATGGTTCAAAGCCGCAGGGAAAAGCAGACTCTACAGACCTATACAGGCTTAGGCTAGAAAGAGCAGCAGATCCGCGTGGCTGAAGTCATTTGGGGGAGAGAGGGGAAGGATATTGGACTAGAAACTGCACTGAGACTGGAGCTAATGGTAACAAGAGATTAGGACTCACTAGGTTTCTGTAGATTTAAATTAAATATTAGGAAGAAATTATATTAGAAATATAGTTATATTAGAAATTAAATATTATGAAGTACATTAAGGCTCCACAGCTACCTTCCTCCATTTTCAATGTCCTGGTTTATGTTCATAGTGTAAATTATTAGAGACAAGGGCTGTCTCAGATTATATGTTGAGAACTAAATATGAAAAGAGCTATCTGTTGAATTCTAGGTGCTACAGTAATAAAAACTCTTAGGAAAGCACCCATTTTTCTTGCCATGCTGCTAAAGGAGTTGCAGCAGGGCCACAGTGCCACCCCCTGCTGAGCCCCGATCACCATGCAGGTTTATTGCATCATGAATTTTAGCTCACTTTTTCCATCCACCAGCACCACTTTCAAGCACAATATGCCCAATATGCCTAATTAAAGATTCTGCACACCGCTGGTATTTGAGTTTGCTTTGCCTTTTTAAGAGAGACAAGTTTTTCCACCCTACACTTTGACAGCATAACCAACCACAAAGCTTGCGATGGAGAAGTCAATGAATCCCTTTTCCCTTCCCACATCAACTGTTCTGTGACTGCACTTCTCACGCTCCACAGAAACTTTTTATATGTTATTTCTTAAACAGACAAATGGTTCATTACATGATGGCATGAGATCAACTGAATCACAGAATCATAGAATTGTCAGGGTTGGAAGGGACCTTAAAGATCATCTAGTTCCAAACCCCCCACCACGGGCAGGGACATCCCCCACTAGATCAGGCTGCTCGGAGCCCCATCCAGCCTGGCCTTAAAACCTTCCAGGGATGGGGCTTCCACCACCTCTCTGGGCAACCTGTGCCAGTGTCTCACCATCCTCAGGGTGAAGAACTTCTTCCTAACGTCCAATCTGAACCGATCCATCTCTAGCTTCAATCCATTCCCTCTAGTCCTATCACTACCCGACATCCTAAAAAGCCCCTCACCAGCTTTCTTGTAGGCCCCCTTGAGATATTGGAAGGCCTCAATAAGGTCTCCTTGGAGCCTTTTTTTCTGCAGACTGAACAACCCCAACTCTCTCAGTCTGTCTTCATAGGAGAGGTGCTCCAGCCCTCTGATCATCCTCGTGGCCCTTCTCTGGACACGTTCCAGCATGTCCATATCTTTCTTGTAGAATGCTCCTGATTTAGAAATGTGGTTATTCTTGAAACTGTTTCTGTGAACTCCTTCCTGTGAGCCACAGCACAAAGCTTTGCTGAAATCTGGTCAAATGACTTATCGCAATGATAAGCCCAGTCCATTAAGATTATTGTTCCTCCAACTCCGAGAATATACAATAGTTGCACCCTATCTAATCCACTATATAGCAAGTCCATAATTTTTGCAATAGTAAAGAATCCCCCTTCACATTATGATGACTACCAAAAAAAAAAAGAAAGAGCCAGATGACTCAGTTTTAAAAACCAAAATGTGCGGTCATGCCCACAATCTGAAGTCATATGGTTGACATACGGTGATTTCTGCCAGAAGTGCAGTGTGTTTTACTGTTGCTTAGTTTCAAGTGCCTTTGATTTCTTAATCCCTAAAAACTCTGATATTTTAATGGGAAAAAAAAGCAAAAATCTTACATTACCTTTAGACACTATATCATCACATTAGAAACCCTGAGACCACCTAACTAGCAGCTTATTTTATCCCAAGTCCATTCATATTACGAATTTTTGACACTCTTTTGTACTCTCTTTGAACAACTTTACATAATACGACCTTCCTGTCACTGTTTGTTCCCTTCAGAGCATTTGAGGTTTTAATAAAGATACACTTCAACAAAATGTATCAGATAGAAGCTTGGGGATACAAATGTTTTAAGGACAGAACAGATTATAACAAAAAAAAAACTATGCACACACACTCCATGACTATCATAGATAGAAAAAGGAATAATATTTTAAGTTTTCAGAAAACAGGGCTCTATAGCACAATTCTCAGATATCTTTCTCCACCTGAAGAAGATGCTGTTTTCCAGCCAAACACTTCCAGGAAATAAAAATAAAACTAAAAGAGGCTACTGATCTATTTTCCTACAAGGGCTCATGTAGAATAAATACAATTATACGCCAATCCATACAAAGAAGCAGGTGGGCTCAGAGGTCCATCCCTGTGGTTCTCGTCACCATGTGTTACAATGCTCTGCCAAATTTAACACCTTCCACATCCCCATCGGACAAAGATTATCTTCTAGGTGACAGCAGCCGGCAGGACCTCAGGTTGTGCTGTCAGTATCCATCCTTCATTAACAGCTCCTGAACCGTTGGCACAGAGGAGTATCAGGAAAAAGCTGAGAGACTGAAATTAGTGACCCGCTGAGGAGAAAGTGCCAAGTGTGTCCGTCCTTTGCTCTCAGGGAAGCAAGTGTGGAGGCAACGCAGAGTGTGCAGATGTCCCTTGGCTCCTTATGGGGCACAGGGGACAGGGTGGCATCAGCCAGAAGGGGAGGAGAGGAAAGAGAGAACCTGAAGAGGAAAGCCAAGGATTGAAATCCACAGGAATTCAGGCTGCGTGAACTCCATGGCTGGGAGGATTGCTTGTTTTTCTATACAAGCCAATTAAACTTTTCTCTGCATCTTCCCAAGCAAGCGTAAAATATACTTGGCCTGCAATGAGTTGCTCTTGGCAGGACACACACTGTACATGAATGTGTGACTTACAGAGGCACGACATGTTAGCAGTCTCTCTGAGGATGAGAGAACAGTTGCTCTGGCTTTGGTACTTGTCTCTCACTAGCGAAATTGTGCTAGAAGAACCAGTGGTTTGTCTAAGTCCTTCATAAATATCTCAAACTAATCTGAAGTAAGAAAATACAGTCCTTTCAAATCCTCCTGATGCCATTCATAACCAAGAATTCAAGTCCTGAGGAGGGATGCTGTACAATATAGCCAAAGTCAATTAATAAGATCATCCTGGTGCCTCCTTTATGAACTCTTGTCTTTCAACAGCTTCATTAGTATTGTCCTTACTTGTCTCACTTGTAGACAAACTATTTTTCAGCAATAAAAGCAGTGGATTATTTAATGACTGGTCTCCAAATTTATATTTGCCTTTCACTTATTTTGAAAAGCAGAGCGTCAGCATGTTAATGCAAAGAGAAGGAAGCATCTCCCACCAACCCCCCCCCAATCTCATCAAATGTGACCACCACTTTGGATCTTCTTAGGCAATTTCTGAAAACAGATAATGAACTCCAGGCACCAGCTAGGAGACATGACACAGGTTCTCCAGCTGGGCACAAGGCTTTGCTTCAGCCAGTTTTACTCCGTAAGAAAAGATCTACCAGACAGTCTCTCTCAACCCCATAAAAATTTAACTGAGCTTTACTTCCTCCTGGCCAAGCACCTGGGTAATTCATGCCATCACAATATATAGTTTCTGGTGAAACATACACTTCTCGTTACAAAAGTTTTGTTAGAATTTCCTTAAACTGTTTAGAGGATTTGGTTATAGACATATACAAGCAGATCAAAGCGACAGTTTGCCCGACCATCCATTACCTCTTTTATTCCTGTGCTACAGTCATCTGGTATGTTTTCAAGAGGGATATTATTAACAACTGCTACCCAAACCCCAAGTATTTTGTGGTACTGCAGTGTTATACAAAAGTACATTTGTGTTAGGGGCACATAATGTATTTTCATGACGCGTAGCTAAATGGGCTGTTTAAAACAACCAGCCTTCTGCCTTACAACCTTCCCCACTGCCAAATAACATGTCAGCGATGGTAACAACACGCGAGATGTTTGCTTTTGTCCTGCTTACTCTCAGTGCTCTCTGCTTTTCATCACAGTCAAAACATCCTCATTCCTTTATCTGTATGGGATTAACCAGAGCATGAGTTATTCTTGCAAAATTACGGAGGTTTAATCCCACTGATCACCTTCATCCACTAATTGTCATTTACTTCTACATAAAAACTGTAATGCAAAATAAGTTTCACTGCACATAACAGTGTTCCATCCATGAGAAAATGGACTCCCAAGACAAGTGCACACAGTTTACCCACTTACATAGTTTGTTCCGTAGGGGACCAAAGGAGATATTCATTAAGAGGAAAATTTTATCTACTTTAAAAAAATTAAAGAATGTTACTCTTTTTTTTTTTTAAATTATCACATCCTTCCACAAAATCTCCATGACTTTGCAAATGGCACTAGCTCAGCAAGCTTATCAGCCCATTATCTGAAATCATCAATGATTTTTTTAATTTCTAATTTTTTTTGGCCGACCTTGAATTTCAGAGTCTTGCTTAATCTGGTTGCTATTATGGTGACAGCAATTCAAGATAGTATTTCAGAAAAAAGAGTGGTTCCTCTGCAGATCACCCAGATCCTGAAATATTTCACATATAGCTTAGCCCTTGCATTATAGTTAGTGCGTGAGTCGTGGCACAGCAAAGAAGGGAGCGAATCAGTTCTCCATGCCTGCAATTCTTCTTTAGAAGGTAAGACTTTGAAAAATCTCTGACCCACTCTCTGTCTTCCCAAAGTGCAGACCTACAATGTTTGCAACTCTAGGACCCACAAGTGTAAAACAGTCTCCAGTTTTTTACAACTTAGTCAGTTATCAAGGACGCTGGATACCAACTGTGTTGATGCAATGATTCCTCACAGTTTTCCAGTGGAATGCATGACCCTCTGTGATGAGGGTAAGTTTCGACTGAGACAGTAAGCTTAAAAAACAGTGAATGACTTTCTGCCAAATCTCCAAGAGTGTTCTGTGGGACACATTTATTAGCATTGCTCTATACTTATCCAAACACCATCAGGTATCACAGTGATACAGAGTATCAGTGACTGGGATGCTTCAACTGCAGAGGGAAATGTATAGGGATGACCAGTGCAAACATATAGTGGGAATTACAGTTCTGGATTAGAATAAGGTTTTGAAATTCCCATAACTTGACTGACTGTGAGGATACCATATTTAAATGGGAGAACATTTAAATGCTATATTTTACTGAAAATGTGTAAGTACACACTGTATTGTGACCAAGTCAGCTGCAGGAGGTGATTAAAAAGGTAGCAATAAAAATATCCTTTTTAACAAAGAGCAGTGCTGGAGGTAACACTCTAGATCACTTTGCTTAAAAAATCAGTGTGAACAAGGTCCTCTCCTGCAAGGAGCAGAGGTCCTTCTCACAGCTGGCAGGCAGCAGGCACTCTTTCTGTGAACAGATCATGAATCTTACAGTAGCGTAGGATATACCCAAGTGTGTGAGCGCAGGCACAGATGCCAGTCCTTCACAGTGCTTCCACGTTCATGTATGTGAAGAGACTTTAAATAAATAAAGTGAATGTCGCCGTGAGAAACAAGAGCAGCCCTGCAGCCACACCTCACCCAACAGATGCAAAATGTCCCTGCTTGGCAGCCACGTGCGCATAGATTTTATGCTGGCTTGGGTAGACAGCCCTTCTCTGGCATCCAAGGAAATGTTCAAATCCCATCTCTGTTCCATAGGGCTCAGCAGGGAAGAGCATCACTTCTGCGTCAGGTGGGGAGCGATTGTGTTCCCTTTGCTGCTGGGGGAAGGAGGAGAATTGAGGGATTGCTTTGGCTGTGCTGGGCGCAGGCCAGGACCGCAGCTCTTGGCTAGCATCAGCACCATCCTGAAGGCGAGCTCGACGTTAGGACAGCTTATTTTAGCTCCTGCTGCTCAAATAGGTCATGCAATCGAGGATGTCTGCATCCTGGCAGAGGAAGGGATGGGCTGGGCAGCGGCGGGGCAGGGGACCTCCTCCCCACCCCAGGCTAACACACCTCCCGTCTCCAGTGCTGAGAACTACAGGGCCACAGGTGCTCATGCCATAAATTCAGCTAAATTGCTTCATTCCTGCCCCTTTCATTCCTCTCTCCTTTCTCCCCGAAATGCTTTAACAGCTGTAATTAGGGCAGTGCCAGGGGGAAGCGGAAGGCTTAACATCTTAACATCATCTTAACATCGGCCAAGTGCTATTATTTTGATGCCTCAAACAGAGAAGAATAGCAGCCCAAAGTTAGAAAAAGAGCCACAAGGTTAAGTAAACTCTCTAAACCAGTATTCTAAAAACTTCATAGAATAGCCTAATACTTGCGGAATTTACGCTTCTCTCTTCTCTGGCACAGCCCTACATCCTATCAGAGTATGGGCAAGCTGGGTTAAAGACATGTTTGCAGGAGCACTGATTTACCAGTGTCTCCACTCTCCCAGTGCTCATGTCTCACACAAGAAGACTTTTATGAGACCTTTTTTAATTATTACTTTGATCATTAAGGTTCCCAGATGAAAAATGAAGACAGACATTTAGCAACAGCAGATTCACAGTAATGTAGTGTATGGAAAAAAATACAAAGTTCTTTAATGATACTATCTACTCCTGCAGCTTTTAATAAATGTACCTATTTAAGTATCTGATAAAGTATATAGTACAAAATATAAGCAAAGAATATAAAGGATATTTTAACCTGTAAAGAATAAAAAGCAGATAATAAAGTACAAGCCTCAAATATTTTAACCTTCTTTCCCTCATCTCACACAAAAAGGTCTCAATGAGGCAATATAATCTCTTTGGCTTTCTTTTCAGTCTGTACCAGCAAGAGTCTGGAAGCTGAAGCCTGGTCTAGAAGCTATGTTTTCTATTGTCCCCTCAGTGTTTGGCCACTGAGCAGACTGAAACCACTGCCATTGTGAGGCTTTTCAAAAGCATCAACTTCACGTGCATCTCCAGAGATGCAGTTGGATGAGTTGATTCTTCTGTTCTTATTTTACATATAAATTTGCCACGACTGCACTGCATCGCAGCCAGTAAAAACGCTGATCAGAGAGCCTCTGGTTTAAACCAGGCCCATTTGCTTAGGGCAGGAGCATAACTGTGACATCTCTAGATGCCCTGAGGACTGCAGGACACTCACGCTGCAGATGGTTTTCACAATTTATCCAAGGAACTCTGTCAGTTGCAGCTGAAATATCCCATCTGTACTGTTTGTGGTGCCTAGCACACAATGGCTGGCCAGCACTGCATGTTACGCAGTGTTTCGCTGACACGGCCAAAAATGCAGTTTGGATTACAGCTTGTGGAGCAGTAGTTTTAACCTTAGTGCCTGACCCTTTTCTTTAGCCACAACAAAATGAACAGAGCTCCTTTAGAAAGAGGATAGAAAATATATCTGTGAGCATAATAATCAGCTCATCCCCTTCTTCTCCTCCCACTCCTGCAAACACAGCCCAACTTGTGAAGTCTGTCATGAAACCCGCATGTGCTGCATTCTGGGAAGGGAGTGATGGGAGAACATCCTTTTCATTTCCTAAATTAAAAGCAGTGATTGAATTAGCCCCCCTCAGCATCACCGCTGCCCCGCGTAGCGTGTGACTGAGCTGGATGCATCTAAACAATAGGCCCATACAGATGATGCACAATAATTCTCTGGCTGAGTTGGGATCTGGCTTCTCGGCACCTGCTGCAGCTGAAGCCCCCATCTGTGCTCCCCTGAGAGCCACGGCATGTCAGTACTTAATGTGCTTGGTGTCACCGTGCTTCCTGAGCCCTTGTTTTGTACAAATGAAAGAGAATTTGGGGAGGAGAGGGCTGGAAGGGGAGGATGCTCACAAAAGCATGAGTTTTAATTAGAAAACGGGGTGGAGGCAGGGGGCTCTGACGCTGTAGGCAAACACTTAGTGCAGTGCAGAAGTAATTAGGTGCACAAATCTCTGTTGTTAACAAACTCTTCAACAACTATTATCCCCAGTGCTGCACAAAAAAGCATCTCCAGTGTGTGAAAGGGGTGGAAAGCTTCATTTGCTCTTCTTCTTATTCAA
>NW_009724180.1:0-2328 GCF_000703405.1 Apaloderma vittatum | reverse complement strand
CTGACAGGGAGGAAAAGAGAACTGGGAGGACACACACTGGCCAGCCCGAATATGGCTCCTCCTTCACCCTCCCTGCCCCAGTCCCTCTCCCCACTTAACACACCATCCTCCATTCCAAATAAATCAATTCACTTCTCCCAAACTATGAGCTTATTTTGTTATGCATCTGTTACATGTTTTGTACTGGTTTTACCCCGCTGTCTCACTTTATTATTACAAGTTTCATCACTCTGATTCATTACTGCTGGCAGGTAGGAGGACAAAGCCTATGTCTTGATTTAATTTCTCTCAATATTCAGCTTTCTTGCAAATCCAAACCAAATGTGAGGTGACCACTCTGCACTGGATATGCAAAACAATGGTAAGATACTCCAAAGCTTCTCTTTAGCACCAATTATTATGTCGCTTTTTAAATAAAAAACCCACTTTCCTAATATTTCCACCTCGGGGACTCTCAGCTGCTTTACAAAAGCAGCTGTGTGGGTCACTCCAGTTACATTAAAACTTGAAATGGAAGGTAGCTATGAATATAAGGCATTTAAAAACTGCCATAGCACTGAGAAATGTTACAGTGCAAATGAAGTTATAAATTACCAAATGTTACATTCTGCCCCTTTATTCACTATGAGTAAGCCAAACCTCAAAATTAGGACATTTCATACACTCTGACAATTCTGCTCTTCATACTCTAACAGAATAAATCAGAAGAAAGTCCCCTGAAGAAATGAGACAATAGCAGTTTCCATTAAATCAAACATCCAAGCAAATGGTATTATGGATTCACATGATTAAATTCCACATCTCTCCCAGCACTTTAGATAAATTTTTTCTATATTTTACTAAACAATATATAAAGTCTCTCAGATTTCTTTCTTGGATTTAGCTAATGGAAGTTAAGTGCCTGCTTCTGCAAACAGGTACAAAAATGAGTGTTCTGCTTTCAGCTTGCACTTCAGAAATAACGGTAAATCAGGAACAAGCTGAACAGTCTGGTCTTCCAGCTCCCCGTCTCATTGTTGCAGGGCAATAGTTTGATGTGCTCAAGTGAAACCTCCCATTTACGTTGTTCTGCTCTTTGGTTTTAAGTTAAGTATTTTGTAAGGAAATTCTCTTCCCTAGGCTAAAAGTGGGGAATCCCATAAAAGAGGTGAGATAAAGTCTATGTAAGAACTGACTGTAAAAAATGTTTCCCGAGCTGCAGAGATACTGGCATAGGTGCTGAATTGAGTTCACATGCAATGACACAATATGGTATGCTAAGGGATGTGAGTGTTAAACACAACGATCTTTGCATTGTGGTGGCCCTGAACACTGTTGTGATACCTCTGTCCCTTGGTCATGTATCGCAGTCCCAGCGCCTGCACTCACCATCTTCAAATGCAAATGTGGAAGCCAGTAAATTCTGTCAACTGTTGGGCCAAGAACTGCACACAAATACCCTTCTCAACACAGCAAATAGCACAATTAGGACTGAAATTTTTAACAGGGACTATTGCAATGTGCTGCAGTGGTTCCTTAGCTCTGCTCAGGGAGCACTACACTGTGGTCCATGGGCACCTTCAGCTTGGATGAAGGGTGTTTTCCCAGAAGGAAATATTCCTTCTTGATTCACTTGCAGACTCCATTATTTCAATACTAGAAAAGCTGAGTTAATGCTATCAATTACATTTTCAAAGCTGCTTTACGTTATTTGAGAGAAGTACTAAGTGCACTATGTGAAACCACAATAGTGCTTTCTTGGCATTCTTTAACTTCGAAGTAAATGGGTATGCTAATTTAAGGTGGTTGTAACTCTCCTCAGACTGAATTTAATTCCAGGGAAAATTTATTATTCTTACGTGTCTTTTTTTAAAAAAAAAAAAAAAAGAAAAAAACCAGGCTTTTAAAGAAGCTAAGATGACCTTCATCAAAAATAATAGTCACTGTAGCACCATGGCATAGATATTGATATCACTAATGGCATACATAGAAGGGAGGTGCCTAGGGAATAGAAGATAGAAATAGGAAATCTGGACAATTCAGTCAGTCTTTTGCTCTCCTATTGACTTATTTGGCCTCATGCAAGCCCATGGAAGTCAGTGAAGAAACTTCTCTGATGCAGTTGTCTTTAGGTGAGACTTAAACATCATCTATGCATGCTTAGCTGACCTCTCTGAGGAACAGAGATACTGAGTTCTCCAAGAAACTAATTGATTAACTTTTGCAAAACACTTTCTAACCCTTTGGCAAGACTATTTGATGACCATTGTGCACATTAAATGGTATATATGGAAACAGTGATATCAATATCACTTTACGGAAGAAGCCAGAGAGTTGTAGTCAATGGGG
>NW_009724179.1:0-12735 GCF_000703405.1 Apaloderma vittatum | reverse complement strand
TGAGGTCCCTTCCAACACTTGACATTCTGTGTGTGTGTGATTCTGTGTGTGTGTTGGCCCTGGCAGGGGAATAATGGCAGAGCCCTGTGTGGGAAACTTCTTCTCCTACCCCCTTGTTAGAGAAATGACTTTATTCACCAAGGCTGTCAGTCCAACACCTTTCAGCAGTGGGAATTCTGTTTAGAATAAAACAGTAGACCCAAAGTTGATAATCAGATGCAAATGATGCACCAGTATGCAGAAGACAAAGATAAGATTTGCATAAAATGTTTGTATGACAGCAGCTAAGTATCCCTAATTTTTTTCCCAGAAGGTATCAAAGCACAGAAAGCAGTAATTCCTCACCCAGCTCATCTCTCCTCCTCTAGCACAGTCCTCAGCCCGCAGTCCTGTATTTGAGGATAGACCTGTGCCCCAGAGAGGTGCCCCTTCCCCTCCCATGTGCGGGGGAAGCAGCCTGCTGCGGAGTGGCTCAGGTCAAACCTGGTGACAGGCACAGCACTGTTTGTTTCTTTTCTCAGGAATGTCTTTTCCAGGACGAGAAACCATTAGCTAAGAAGGTGAAATGGATTTGCTGCTGCTTTTCTGTATTAACAGAGCTTGTTCAACAACTGCTCTCTGTGGAGCTTAAAATAGTCTTCTGAGGACAGGGAGCTGCTCACCAGCCTCAAACCTAAGCTAAGTCTTGTGTAAAAAGGGCAATCCAGGGTGCCATTGCTGGCATAGTCTCTCTTTTGCAAGCAGCCAGGAGTTTCTCATGCAGCGGGATACACTAGATATGTCTTTGTCCAGTCACCAGTTTAAAATGCTGTCCTTCTGCTTCCATTCTCCATTGGGGTTGTGGCCAGTGTTGGTCAGGGGCTGAGCTGTCTCCTGGAGCCAGTGGGGACTATTCACTTGTGCTGATGCGTAACCTAGAGGTTGAAGTGGCTTTGCCAAATCCTGAAGATTCGCAGCATGGTTGCTGCACATCCTTGGGTTTGCGGGTGGAGCCTTGAAGGTCTTCCTAAGGAGCGCAAGCAAGGCAGCTTCAATGTGAGTGTCCTCAATAGCTACTTCTCTTCCGCTTCATTCAGCACTTTTGGTGCGATACTTGGAAGACACTAATGGCACCCTTGCTCGGAGACTGTAGGGATCCCTCCTTCAACATGCCATCTGCCCATGCTGTGCTCGTCAGGGTTGGCCACAGCTCAGACACTGGGAGAGATACAATGAGAGGGTAGAGTGCTCGTAGGACGCAGGGGCTGTGCAACTCATTTTAAACCCTGAAGCTGTGTGACACAAATGAAAGGGAAAAACTGGGATTCTCCAGAGACGCCTGTACAACACACACAGTTCTGACTCATCTCTGGCTGCCCAGAGGCCCTTCTGTCAGATGGAAAAGAGCTGAGCTGTGGCAGTTGCAGTAGCGGCTGCAACAGCAGCAGCGCCCTGCTCTCGTAATTCACTGCCATCTGCTTCTCCCAGCCAGAATCTATAGTTATTTTTTCCCCCCCAGATGGTTAAAAACATGCCCTGATTTTTGCCTTCCATGCAGTGTTTTATTTCTGATCATTCTGGACGGATCGCAGCTGCAGTTCACCAAGAGAATCGCAGAGTGGTCCCACCTTTCTCCATCTCCAGCGCCATGCATTAGCTATTTTCTTCCAACAGTCATTGATATGTGTGAATGTGGCCTCTCCCCTCCACCCCCATCTCTGTCTCTCTCCCACTGGATGTGTGAAGCAAGGTACGAAACAAAAAAGCTGATGCTTTGAAGAGATTAGTTTGCATTATACAGCCAACAGGCTTTCTTGGAGAAGGATAGATAGTGGGAATTCAGCATTTTCCCTTCATCAGTGATTGCTTGTCTCTGCATCTTGAGGGGATTAGAATTCTGCATTTTGAGTCACTCCTGACAAGTCCGAAAGTCACAAAAATGCACCTGTGACATGAAATCAGGCCTAAGAGAACTTACGCTTTCCTTCCTTGGCTTGGTAAATGTGCCTTTTCATCTGCATTGTTGCCTACTTTATTTAAGGCATACAGGTGTTGTAGCCTTTTTCATCCCAAAGCACTTGACAAGCTACTTTAAGAGATAAATACAGTGTTCGCCCAGGCTGGCTGGATGCACTCCGATTAAATCCTGCAGTCATATGCCCAAGACTACAAACATCCCATTAACTGCCTCTGTCTTCCAACAAATTTGCTGATGATGTTTCTGTGTTCTTTCTGCCATACAAAATATTTTTAGATCGGTATTAACCTCTCTGTGCCTATGTGGGTGGATGCATGTGTGTATATATTATTACCCTTAGTATGAACAATTGCAAAATGTACCTGCTTGATTTTCTTTATAAACAGCAGAAACTACTGAACATCAATGAGCCCTGTGCTGAACACAGACAGGCTAGGTACCGCCAAGAAATGAGGAATCCCAGCTACAAGGAATGTGTAATCTTGCATTTGTGTTATTGTTTTTAAAATGTAAGAATGAGGTTCCAAGATATTTCTCTTTCAAGGACCCATTATGGTTTCCTTGTGAAATGTGTTTGGCTTGAAAAAGATCAGTGTGACTCTGAAAGCAAGGCAGAATATTTGTGGAACATCTGAAGGAGAGCTTATCAAACGATATTGGAGCAGTAGTTTATTAAAGATTTAACCCCTTTGACATTTTCCTTTTTGTTTACTGTTTGTTCACATCCCTCTAGCTCACAAAATGATGTTTATTGTCCTTCAGATTTTCCGTATCATTAATTCTGGCTGGAGGCTCCAGCAACAGCTGTATTTGAAGAAACTAGATTATAATTGAGAGAAATTATTAATTATTTTGTTGATGCCCTCTACCTATCTTATTGATTTCACTGGAAATCATCAGTTTGATTGTATTCTCATGGAGCTCAAATGGGGAGGGGACATACGTCTGAATGTCACAATCCGTGGAAGTTTATGGGTGTGCAGTAAGGGCACAGGAGAAGTCCCCGTGTGATTGGGGTAAGCCACCCGCATTTCCAACACCCCCATTTCCATGCTGGCACAGTGAGATTGCATCATGTATTCTGGCTATATTTTATGGGGCAGAAGAATTTGTTTTATACAAAATAACCAAATTATCTGCATCCTTTCATTTAAGTGGGAGGCTAAGTTTCCAGCTATAACATAATAATTCCAGCCTCAGCTTTGCAAATGCAAGTCTCTCTACCTTATTTACAGAGCCGGTTTTAGGCATGGGCAAAGCTGTCAGTTACCAAAGAGGAAACCAGCAGCCTGGTTTGCCCGAACTAGAAGAGATGGGGATGGCTGTAGCTGCAGAAGGCACAAGCCAACTGCCCAGCCTTTCCTCTCGAGCTGTGCAATATCAAAGGGGTAAAAAAGGAGAAATGCGTCCCGGGAGGGACCCACTCTGCTGCTGTTGCATAGCTGGATTTTGCCTGCCCAGGGATGAAGAGAAAATCCTTGGGCTGCAAAATTAAATTTTGCCTTCCCTGCTGGTAAGCCTTGAGCCAACTTCGATAGAAGGAGGTATATTCACCTCCTTCTATTTGGACTACAAAGAGAGGCTTATCAAAAGGTTGATTTTGATTCCCGTTAAGAAAAAAATAAAGGAGAAAGACAATAAAATTCCTCTTGCTTCGAGATTTTAGATTTAAGTCTCACTGAAAATACAATATTTTTTGAAAGTGTTAAGTTACTTGAAGAGGAATATTTTGAATATAAAATCATTTACATTACCTCCATTTCAATGTTTGCGGTATCTGCCACTCTTTTGTGACTGGCTCTGAGTCCAACACAAACACATTATCCTGCAAAGTCTTAAATAAAGGTAGGTAAGACACTGCTTCTGCAAGAGGCAATTTACTAAATCAGGGATGATAAATGTACAACTGCAGTTTGAAAATGAAATGTGATTCTCCACCAAGACAAGGAAGGAAAAAAAAAGGTGCTAATATGAGAAATTTCTATTGGTAATTTCTTTATCGGCCAATGCTCATTTTCCAGGGAGATGGGCGTCCCTTGGTTCCTGTAAAATATTCTTTCTCAGGTCTCTTCCATCAAAATGTCTGCTGGTTTTAGGGGCTCAGAGGTACTTTTTCCAGACATGGTGAATGAAAAAGACTACTTAACATGAGACATATCACACAGGATGTTTTGGAAGTGGGACGAGCTCACTCCCTGTCAGCTAAGGTGGTTAAACTCCGTGTTATCCCCAAGAGCAGGCATGTCCAGGGCAGCTGCACTGACTCCTCAGGCAGATTTCACCCTCTTCCTCCCTCACCTTCCTATCAGACCCTCCAACCCCTCCAGCTCCCTGCAAGGCCAGGACCATAAGAGAATTCTGGCAGAGTGTGAAGCAAGTGAGGGGGTGCAAAAGGTAGGGTAGAGAAAAATAAGGGCTGACTGAGCAGAAAGAAGAGGCAGAGCTGTCAAGTCACAGGGTTCCTGCTCAGCTCCCCCACCCCAAACCCCTCCCTACACTGCCTATGGCCCAACACCACATTTCAGCCCTGCCTGGGGCCATCAGTCCCTGCCACAGCTATGTTGCAGTGGTGCAATCTTCCATCACAGCTTTCCCCAGGTTTTGGTCGTCCACTTGCCCCCACCATCTTTCCAGCAGTCTTTGCTTCCCTTCCCATGCTTGAAGCTGCCCAGTGCCCTCCTTTCATGCCTCTCCCCAGACCATTTTGCACCCCTCCCCCTTTCTCCTCCCACTTCCTTTAATTCCTGAAGCAGTCCTGCCCTGGCTTCCCACCAGCTTCTCCCTCTCTCCTGGATCTTAGTGGTTCCCCCAGTTACTCCTGAAGCTGGATGAAGAGGTGGCTCCTGTTTCCCTCAGTCCTGATGTTGGAGACCAGTAAAAATCAGAAGAGGAAAATCAGAGCCATTTATTCCTCTGTGCCGGCATCACATACCATGACACCTTCCAGCAAGTCAGATATTGTGGTTTACCTGCAAATCTGAGGGCTGCTGAAGAGCTATAAATCCAATCCCAGATACATATTGTTCCTTGAGAATACCAGTTCATGCATCCTGATGGAGTATGGCACTGCTCTGTGTGAAATACAAATGAGTAGTTTATTATTGGCTGCTCAGAAATCAGGACTGGAGGTAGTTGCTCACAATGCGCTCTGATTAGAACAAGAGATCAGAGCAGCAGTGTTTCCTTCTGTCTCCGTAATGTGTGAATTATTTGGTCCATGCAAAATGTACGCTTTTTTCTGCTAATTTTCCTTCTTGACTTCACTAATAGCGAAGTCTGCTGCTATTACTCAAAACCCTCACTGGTTTTCCTGAGGAAGTTTGCATTCAGGGGCTGGTTTAACAAGAAGAATTGCTTCGCCCTTCACCAGAGCACAGCCACCTGGAAAACCATACAGAGAAACATCTTTGGAAACCCACGGGGTAAGTGTGGAATACTGGAGGTACAAGGAGACGTATATAAAAATACCGCAGCTCCCTGTGAGCCCCCAGACGGAAGCTGCAACAGAAGGAATTATGTTTTCCATCTTTAAAAAAGGTGCTGCCTACAGGTAATAGGTAAGCCAAGCCCTATCTTGACTCCAGTGGCCCTATATTTGGCTTTACCTCAGGCTGGCACTCCATGTTGTATTCCTCCCTCTCTGCCAGGTACTGAGCAATGGTCTGTGGTAGAGCTGGTGGCTTCCAACATCTTCATGGCTTAGCGCGAGGTCACCTGTCAGGCACACGTGCCCAGCACGTCCCTCCGGAAGTGGTAATAGCCATGGCCATCAGAATCCTTGGCTCTAGTATCAGACTAGCATGATTAGCTCTTTTTCTCCTTCTTCTGAGGACTAGAAGTAACCAAGAAATCAATCAAATTTCAACCTTTGCCAGACTATAAAGAGTGGAGGATGTGGAGGTTCCCAGCAGGTTGTATGAGCTGTCGTTTCTTCTCTGGTCTGAAAGACAGAGAAGGGCTCAACTTTCCTGCTAACTTTCTTGGCATAATGAGCTAGCCAGCTAATAAGCAAATAATTATACATTGGAATACACAGTTCACTGGCAATGCTGTCTGTCTGCAGCCGCACTGAGAAACGAGGGAAGATAGTACTCTGTTCCAGCTCTGCTCCTGCCTCCTCGGCCTCGCTGTCTGAGTCCGGGTGAGTCACACCTCAGCTTTGTGCTTCACGCCTACCCCCTGCCACTTCACACAGGGGAGCGCTCCCTGATACTCACTTTTGCTCAGGGGTGCAATTCATGACCGAGACAGCAAAATTCGTCTGTGTGAGTGTGGATTCGTTTGTTGCTTTACTTGGGAGAGCGGTGGGGGAGGTGGGTGATGCTGTTAGGAGCAGCTCTGCTGGTAAAATGTGCCTCTCCAGCAGCAGTGCTCCAGTGCTGCACAGCACCCGCACACCTCCATCGTGCCCCCAGACCCAGCTTTTCTAAAATGATTAGAGCAGCTGAAATGAAAAACGTGTTGGTAAATTCAGCTGGTATTTCTATAAATTCCTCCCAAAAGGGTTTTTCTGTTAATTTATTGTATGCACGATCTCATGTTACTTTGTTTTAACTGTAAAACAAAGTTAAAAGGACCATTACTGAATGGTCCTTTTAACTCTGGTTTGCTAGAGAATCATTTTATAAATAATCATGGTAAGTTGAAACTGTCTTTCGCCGTGGGTTTTGTAAAATGTATTAGGTTATAGAGGAAAGACAAGGATGCCACTGTTTCTTAAGGATGTGAGTATTTTTAAGCATAGAGGCAACATGGAATTGTGTTTCAGACCCATGCCAAAGTTAAGGAGGAAGCAGCAACCCTTGGGTGTGTGAGGGTGTGTGTTGTGTTTTAAAGCATCCCTTCAGCAAGTACAGCTGCAAATGTTTTCCCTTCTTTGCACATTTTTTTTCAACTTCTGGATTTGTGCAAAGAATTGTTTAAGGTATTTTGACTTGAATGGGTGGTTTGTTAAAAATGTAGCTGTAGTGTTTCACTGGACAGGAGGGGAAAGGATATTTGTGTATCTATATACAGGTTCACGCAAAGACAAAAACCACTGGGTTCTTGAGACAAGTGTTCCAGCAGCGGCCAACAAGATCTGAAAATGAAGAGGCAACAGGAATGTGTAAAGGTAACTCATAGACTATATATAGCATCCAATAACGAAACTATTGCTGTGCAAGTTAACTGCAGAGGCTTCATTCTCAATATTACTTAAAGGAGCCAGTCTTTGTGAGCTGTTTTGCATCATGGACTAGATTTGGGTCATGAGAAGACAGTGACTTTTGGATTAAGTCAAAGGGGATAACTACCCTTGGGTTTTTTGTGTACCACATTTCTCTTAACACTTGGACTTCAAGCATCCAGGTTTCCTTAAAGTTATACAGAGTCAAAACACTGAAATAAAATAGTATATATGCAATTGTTACCTGTGCAGAGACTGCTGGGGAATGTAGATGAGGGCTGAGGGACCCAGACTCCTAGCAGATAAGCTCAGAGAGTCCTCCTTCATAGGGGTTAGACTTTCAAAACTATCCCTTCAGGCATCTCACCAGCTTACAGATCACAAAGCAGCAAAGTTCAGTAGCACTGAGACATGCACTTCCCAGTGTGGCAGCTCATTTCTATATCTCCTTAAGCCTGGAAATGTTCTGATGGATTCACCTGCCACCCTGGGCTATAGGTACGAGCAGAGCAAAGTGTGACAGCAAAACAGGCCATAAAAGTTATTTTTAATTAAAATATGAGTGTCCACATCCAGCTTTGAGTGCCTCTGGAAGAGATAGGTACACTGGGGACACTATATTTCCAAGAAGAGCTCTGGCCTCAGAAATTCCAAACCTCAGGTTGAAGTCTTGCTTTTTTATAATTCTCCTGAAAGGACCCTAGGCAGATGGAAGATGAGAGAGTAGATTTGTGGTAGTGAAGAGAAATAGCAACCAATTGGAGAGCTGCCAAAAAGACAGCAGGAGGAAACATCCACTGGGAACTGGGCTGACTCAGATATCCCCAGCAAAAACCTCTGGCAATGCCCAAATGAGCTGGGAACTACTTGCCCATTCTCCTTAGTGGAACAAAGCCCATACCTATAAAGGTCTGACTGCCCACTGTTTGGACAGTAGCAGTGCATGTAGGTTCCTAACAGCTCTGGATTTCAATTATTTTTTTATCATTATGTTACAGTGGAGAGCTGCACCACTGCTGCTGAACGGTGTATATGATTCCCCAGAAAGCAGTGGAGCTGCTTCAGACATTGAATTGCATGCTCTTTTCCGCAGCCTGCCTGGCACGCTGTTGAATCTTTTTGTAACCATCTCTCCCAGATCTTGTGGTCCAGGGTCAGTAGCAGGAGTTGATTATGGCAGAAAAGTAGTTTTCTCTGCAGATTCCATTTTACATCCAAAACACAGGCACTTACCTTCCTGAAGTGTGGGTGGCTCTGTCTGCAGACAAACAGGGACTGAGGAATTTCTTGTGTGTAATTTTAAGTCAGTGTGTTGATAATAGATCAGCTTCCTCAAAACAAGTGTGGCCACTGGGCAACTGAAGTGAGGAGGTACTAGCTGGGGTGTTTTCTCACCAATGAGAGGTCTCGAGCCATGTGAACGCACAGCCTTACCAGGATGGCTTCCACCTCATGTCAGGCTATGGGAGACATAATATGCTGTTTGTGGCCAAAGGTTGTCCCTGCCAAAGTCTAAATGGCAAGGTCCCATCTGAGAGTTGCCCTACGTAGATTTTACTTTGGCTCATGTCAATCAATCATCCCCATGCTGTGAGTTGTGTTTAAAACCTCTCGGGAGCACTGAAAACTGGTTCAAACACAACCCTCTGGCTGAAGGCATTTTCTTCGGCTCCTTTAAGCTCCCCAGCACCACCTCCACCACAGGGCAGAGATCACACTTTTCAGATCATCTGCCTGACACTGACAGAATCTGCAATAGATGCACCCTTTGCTGGCAGTGGCAGAGAGCACGAACAGGGGAGAATCATGCACAAACCCTTTGTATCTGCTGTCTATGAGAAAGCATCCCTCTCCAGTGAACTCGGGGAGATCTGTGCTAGGAGAGGGGGGCTGAGGCAATGAAAGGAAGTGAAAGAAAAGGAGAACAAGTTCTTTTGACCAGCACTAGCTTGACATTTTTTCAACTCACTTTTTACAGATGAAAGGGAGGGTGGGAAATAAGAAGAAAGCATGAATGCAGGAGCAGAAGGAGTCACAGAGGAAAAAAAGATCAAAGGAAGAGCAAAACAGGAAAAAGGTGCTCCCAGTGATGCTGAGACACTTGTCTGTGCCCCTGTAATGGCCCTGCTCTGTCTAAACACAGAGAGCAAAAAAACCAACCAAACAGCAGGATCTCTGGGAAACTATATATATAGGCTAAAAATCATAGAGATTGGTAGAAAATGTTGAGTTAAAAGCCTGTAAGTTTAGCACACAAGAAGTGGAATGAGGTATGTGTGTGTATGTGTGAGCACTTGAGCTGAGGAAAGAGTGGCCACACATTAAGATCACAGGGGGAACGGATTGCGATAGCTTTAACATAAGCCTTAACCAGGAAACAGAAGTTTGTCAAAGTATAATTGGGTAAAGGTAGGAATAGCAAAATCCAATACAATAGCAACCAGCCACCAGAAATCCTAACGTGGCCCTGAGACTGTCTGCATCAGGGAAGTGCAGGGAGGAAGGGTGCTAAAGCTCAGGCACGATGAATACCTTGGTTGAGGAACAGAGATGGGCTCCCTCTTCATCACCCTCTTCAGCACCAAACACTCTCTGTGATGAGGAGAACTAATCAAAAAAGCAGAGAGTACACAGAGGCTCAGAGGTACTACTGATGTTGTAAAATGTATCTGGGAAGAAAGCGAGCACAGCATAGCTATATTCCCTGGAGTGGAGGTGAGGAGAACTGAGGACAGCAAAGCAGAACCCTTGGGATTTATAGCCCTATCTTGGCATACTTTGTACTGGAAGCAAGAGATACCCAGGAGGCTCTGGAACAGTGGCAGCACCAGCCTAGTGTTAAGGATGGTGGAAAGCACTCCCCTAGGCTAGGGAGATTTTTTTCCCCCAGAGATGCTGATTCCATTACTTCAGAATGGCAAACTAGCAGTTTTTATTTTTTTTACAGTTTTCGTGTGAAGACCAGTTAAACAGAATGAAAACAGACAACGGATAGTTTAACTGCATCCTGTTGTTGTAGCTTTGCCCATGCTTTCCCATCTTCCAGTAGTTTGTGCTTTGCAGAGTACTTAGTGCTATTGTCCCTAGTTTGTTTATAGCAGTCTGACCACACATGCTGGTTTTCCCTCCGCTTTCTCAGTTCTCCCTCTGGCTCTCTTGCTGTCCTGTCTCTCTGCCTCAGGTCAGACCTTTGCCCCTGTGCTGCACTGTTGCAGAGCTGCCCCAGCACAGCAGCATAGCAGGAGCAACCACGTGTGCTCAGCTACTTGATGAAGACCTGGGCTGCAGTTAAAATTCCTTGTTTTCCCATCTCCCTGCTAACATCTCTGCTGCAGTGCTGGAGAGTCCTCTGGTTTTCCACCTTCTCAAGTCTGACTTCTCTTGCAGCATTTGGAGTCACCCTGGCTTTTCCCATTGCCTTTAAGGTGCCCTCACTGTGTTCCTTTTCCCTTTTTGCTTTCTATTTCTACTCCCTTTTAGTAAATCACAGCAAGGGAAATGCTGCAGCAAAGCTTCCAGCTGGGCTGTACTCACTTCCATATGTTAAGGAGGGGAGGAAGAGATGAAACTTCAGAGATCCTGGAGACATTCTTGGACATGGTGCTGAGAAGAAAATGAACAGGAAAAAGGTGACAGAAATGTCAGGCCACAAGCTCAAGAGATCACTTGTGCCCAGAGATAGCTGCATCATCCCCAAAAAGAAATAAATGACAC
The DNA here is from genome assembly GCF_000703405.1 of Apaloderma vittatum. Lineage (NCBI taxonomy): Eukaryota > Metazoa > Chordata > Aves > Trogoniformes > Trogonidae > Apaloderma > Apaloderma vittatum. Next base: position 1,897 of record NW_009724179.1, on the reverse strand, counting down.
ACTGCACCAGACTGTAGCATGAAAACATTGACACAAAGAGAATTAATGTTCTCACAACTGGACCTTGGCCTCACACAGTTCTTCAGTCGTCTCTTGCCTGGTGACATTGTGCTATATATGATTTGCTCTCTTTGAACACCACATCTGTCCCAGAGACTGTCTACCTCTTAACGCAGCTGTGAAATACAGGTGATGTAGTATGCATAAATATTTCAACAAGACAGGACTCATTTGACAAGTGGGGTCTTGAGAAGGGACCAGAGACACTGACTCCCAGCTGGAAAGAAGGGACAAATATATTCTGCAGAAACAGATTGAAGGGAGGAAAAACATCCCTCATCTTTGTTTTTTGACATGTAGAACCCCTACAGGGATGGTCTCCCTGTGACAAGTAGATTGCTTAGCAAGTGTGCATGGGAGTGCTGGCTTGCTGTCACCCATTGGAAACACCATAGTTAGGAATGTCATGATTTATTAGGTTTCAAACAATAATTAGTTACCTTATTTAGCAAATACAGTTATATACTTGGGTTCAGAATATTCACAGACAGACGACAGCTCGTTCTAATTATTTATTATCCAATTATTTTTGCCTTTCATTTAACGGACTGCTCACACAGTCACACTTTATGTTTGTTTACTGTTCCCTAATGGGATGAGTTCAAAGGTACTTTTGGCACAAATACTTTTATTTGCTAAGAGAAAGGTGGGTTGTTTCACACACTTTGGCAGTTTACTTAGAAATTCATTTTTCATAAGCATTTGTGCCAGTGAAACATGACTAAGTGTATTGAATATTAACACAAAAAGGGGTGTGAAGCACACATTTTCAGGATTATATTTTTCAGACTCGTTATCCGGATATGTAACTCATCCAAACTGTGAGGCACTATTCAGTAACCTAATGAGACTCCTTAAAAAAAACCAAAATACAGAAAGGCTACAAAATGCCCCATAAATATCCTTATTTCAAAATTATGAGTAGAAAAATCAAGACTCATGTCTCCACGGGGGTATTTTTATTACCACGAAGTTTCCTGGATCTGCAAACACCTCTTTGTCTCGTTTCCTTGTGTTGCTTTCAGTCTGCTTCTTGCAGATGCAGACGATTTTACTTTCTCTCATCACCGTCAGCTCCTGCTTTCTCCCCATGCCCTGGCAAAGCGGCTGCTCCGCCTGTCCTCCTAGTGCTGTCTGCTTCCTTCTACCTTTACGCCCTTTGTTAATGTTGTCACCACCCGCTGCGGGAAGGATTAAATCCTTGTCAGATAAGGGTCTATTGTATTAAAAAATAAACTTGCTCACATCAGGTGCTTTCATAAGTGCCCCACTCCATGCCGTCATCTTTGGAAAGGACACCTCGGAGTACGAAGCCCAGAGTTTCTTGGCAAATGTTCGCTTAGCTTAGCTACAGAGGGGGGAAAAAAAAGAAAAAAATCCGAAGGAAAAAGAAACACCACAAAAAAAACCCAAAGCAGTTTTATTCTGGCAACATCCTGACAAGTGAGGGAATAGGATCCAGTGAGAAATCTGCCTGCCTTGCCTCCTGCATGCAGGGATGCTGGTCATGGAATGAAGCTGCCCTGCCCGTAACGCCCACGCTATTCCTTTTCTCTACCGCTGAGCACCATTTACAATAGGAGTAACTGCTTACTAATTGGCGGCTCTATCTATTAATTGCTTGTTTGTTAGACTGAGAAGCCAACCGCTCTCTGGGCCATTTCTCTGGGGGTTTTTATTAATTTTTTTTAAAGTTTTTTTTTAAAAATCGCCTGCTCACGCGGCGACTCAGTGCCTGCTGGGGTACGTCCTTCCATCCGCTTTCCCTTCGGGCACAGCACCTCTCGCTAGCCCAGTGGCGAGCGGACACCGACGCAGAGCCGCGGGGCAGGGCCAG
>NW_009724178.1:6662-14833 GCF_000703405.1 Apaloderma vittatum | reverse complement strand
ACCATACACACACACACACGCAAAACCCAAGTACAGCGACTCCACATATGGAAAGAATTATATTTTCAGTGTTTTGGAAAAGGAAATAATCCTATCTCAGCATAGCATATGACTGCATAACATGACTATGCACAGCCCCTCAGTGGTTTATACACAGCATCCTTATTTTACACTGTCACCATCTTTTGGGGGCTATCACTGAGGTAATGTGGGAGGAAGTTCACTGTGTTGTTTTATGGAGAACTGGCTCCTGATTTCTTGTTGGCAAGGCACCTGTGTTGATTTTCAATTAAAAATATTTCTTCCATCATGTTTTCTTTTAGAATATTTGCACTTTAAGAAAATGAATATATGTTCAAAATGTATAGTGGGGGGAAGAGCTGGAAGGGAGAGGAAATCACAGTAACATGTAGTCATCTATAGCCATCTATTATTTAAACTACTTTATAGGCTCTTGAAAATAGTTGAACTTTTTTTTTTTTTCTCCAAATTTAGCTAGTCTTAGGAGATAGCAATTATTCATTTTCCCAAAGCATTTCAAACAGTAAAATCAGAATAAAATACCCACTTACTTTATTTTACCAAGTCTCTCAACCAATGAAGAAATCACATAGCACAAATTAGAATACTGGTGGAGCTCTTCAGTACATGTATCTGCCTCACCTGTGCTCTGCCTGCTGCATATTCTCATGAAAATTGATTAAGGAAGTATAAGATTATGGCTGAGAGTCTGGCTTTCTCTCCCAAAATTAATATGCATCAGAAAAAGTTTTCCAGCTCCCAGTCAGCACCTGCAGGTTGGTTTCAGTCTTACTTAGACTTGTTTCAGAGTTATACTGCTGTGCCTGTCCAGATTATTCCAGGCTCCTTTTTTTCCATATCCATTTCATCCAACACTATAGTCCTTTTCCCAAAGCAGTGTTTTATCTGCCAGATGCAGCTGGCTGTCTAACCTGCAGCACCAAGTTTCCTGCAAAGCCTTGAAGAGATGACACCTTTTCACTTACTGCACAGAATTAAAGGTAAGGCTCCACACTTTAAAGTGTATTTTCACTATTTTAAGGATGTGCGTCTGGGGCTCCAAAGCCCATTACAAGACTATCAGGACTTCCAGGGCTCCACCACGCATTCTCCATCATGGGGTGATTCTTGCAGGTAAGCCTCCAACAAGTACACATGAGCAAAATGTGCATATAGCTGTGTACGATTTCTGATTGTCCCATTACCCTTAATTTATTCAATATGTGTCAAAGTATGAAAACCCAGCATCGCTGGGGTCTCTGGCTCTTGCCAGCTCTGTAAGAAGGATATATTTCAGAAATGCTCCCTTGCTAGGACAGGGGGCAGATGTGACATTTCAAGCACAGCAGTGAAGCAGTGTCCCCTGTCTGTACACAAGCCATTTTGCAATTACTGTGAGGCAGATTGGATTTCCAGTTGTCCAGACCACAACTTAAACCAAATGCTTGAGACCCAGGCATCTGTCCAGCCCAGCTCTGAAAATGCTAATCACACCCCTGGACAGTTGGTGCTTCCTTTTCTCTGCCAGCCTTTGCCAATATTGTAAAATGACTGCCTAACACAAATGTTTCGTAAGAAAAACATACTCCCTCAAGCCCCTGAGCACCTCTGAAAAAGGACAAACCTCCAGCACCACTAAGGACAACAGGTAGCCCAGGCTGAAGGAGGTAACCCAGCCTCCATTACCCTCCCTCTGCCTTGTGGTTTAAGTGGTGTAGGTTTGCCTTGCTTTTACAGCAAGACATTTTTGGCTGGAAAGGACTGGATAGGGTTACTAAGTGCTGTCTGCTTTAGCAAGGGGGATGAGCAGGCTCAGAACTAGTTAAATTACATACACTTCTGCACTATTCTCACATTTCAGTGTGATAGTCTCAATTACAGATGACAGAGAAAAAAATGCAGAGTGGGGAAAAAAAACCCAACCCACCACATTTCTGGATCTGGCAGGTCTCAGGAGGAAATCCCAACCCAATGTTAGTAGTCTTCTTGCTCTTGCTCCTGAACGCTTGACCTGCAGGGAGCGGGGAAATTCTGCTATGTCATCAATCACTGTGCCTTTCAGATACCTTGTTCTCAGAGAAAAACAATTAATCTAGAGGCCTCTGAAAAGCAGGAGCAGCACACCAGCACGCTTTGGCATGACTGCATGAGTATGACATAGTAGGACAAAAAAGCCTTTTTTATCCACCTCCTACAAGAGCCTCAGGGAATTCAGCTTCCCCTCAGCACCTCATGCAATCTACATAAAGCTATTTTTTGCCACGGGCGCTCGGTGCTGTGTGACTGAGCACTCTGGAGTAACGCTTCTTGGTAACACTTATTCTTGGCAAGCAAAGAGCCACTCGAGGGCTTGCTCATAAAACAGGCCCCAGACAAGGGGAAACGAAAACTGCTGCCCCAATGCTTCACATTAGCTGCAGGGTAGAGAATAGTCCATTTTCTATAGATATATTTCCTTTAGTTCCAGGCAACTCTGCTACCAAGAATGCTGAGCAGTGCCAGCGATGGCCAGGGTGTGCTGCAGAGCTGCGCTGCCTGTCTTCTAGCCCACGGGGCTGCTGAAGACACGGACACACTTTTCATGATGCAGGCTCTGGGGACTGAGAGCTGCCTTCCATGTGAGTAATGCTTCTGAGTCAGCAAGTAGGAATGAGGTGTGTTTATTCAACTAAATACAGCTCTGAAATTGATTTAATAAAAAAATGTGAAGGAATTATGACTTGCATCACCAAGCAAGGCAGGTGAACATGATATATATCGGCAGGTAGAGGGGAAAAAAGAATGCACACGCAGGGTTTGAGGCAGAGGAGCTACATAAGCTTCTACCACAGACGAGTACACAAGTAGGATTTGGTTGTGTGTTTGGGCGGAGGGTCTCCCATTCCCTCTGCCCTTTGGTAACAGGTATTTTGAGGGTAGGGGAGAGGAAAGAAAGGTGAATGTCATCAGCAACTCTCCCCACTCAATTTCTGAAGCCAGGAACTGGTCTTTCTGTTGTATTTCCTTTGAAAAAAGCACTTGGGATGCAGAGATAGCACAGAGCATGCCACAGCTCTCCAGGAGCATCACAGAGTAAGCTCTATATGTCTAATTCTAGAGACTTCTCACCTTCTGACAGCAGATAAACATCCTTCCTCTGCCTGGGTGAGCAAAAGATGGAGAGTAGCTGGTTGACTTCAGCAACCAAATTCCCTAAAACATACAGGGTAACGCTTATTGCTTCCTCAGCAATGTTTCATGTCTTATATTACAAGATTATTTTTCTTTTTAAAGCCACAGATCAGAGTACTCATAAGCCAGGATGGAGAGCACAAAGCTGCAGTTAAATGTCAGCCCACAGGGCTGTTAGTAAAACCAAGCTGAATTCAATTTAAACAAACCAGTACTGCTACAGTGAGATGTTCCCCTGGTGGCTTTGTCCTTCACACTTGTTCTGGAAAAGACGGGCAGCGAGGCCACCCTCATGCATAACATTCAGGAGAAGGTGAATTTTAAGTTAGTCTAAGAAGTATCACAAGCAGTGGGATCTGAGCACATGTTTGAAAAGTTTATTGCATAGCGATACGTTTTTCAGCTGTCCCAAATACAAAAAAACCCTGAGCCTGTAACTGCTGTAACATATGCATGAAAAAAATTGATAGTGCATGAGTTAAAACAGTGTATAAATCATAACTTGTAGATTTCCTGTAACTTATGCACAGAAAAAATCGACAGTACATGTAGACAGAATCCAAGTAACGTTAGAAAACTTTTTGCATAATTTCTGCGTCATATTAAAAGCCTGAATGTTAGATACTTCAGAAAAGGCTCATTAAAGGGCTCTAGTATTGTTCTCTGCTAAATAACGTTTTATCACTCCCTCTCTCCTTGCCTATTCTTATCAAAGTCACCTAACCTGACTTTCCAACTACCTACACAAGAATTGTGAAGAGAAACTTTGTAAAAGAATTGATTCTCGGTATTTTCAACACTGACATGTATGTTATTTCATTTACCAGACACGGGATTCAGAATGTGTGTTCAGCTGCCCCATGACAGAGGTAGGACGGGCACAGAAAACCCAGCAAAGCACCCACGCTTGTTAACCACCACTGAGAGCTTCCCTAAACAACTGCAGGTTTGTGAACTGAGATGGGAAGCGACGCAACTTGACTGCCACACATACAGCATCCTTACGTTTGACTCTTCATTCGGCACCTCATTGGGTTGTGTTAACAAATCTACAGGCACAATCAAGAGAGCAGAGAAGTCTTGCTGCAGTTGCTAAAAAAAACAAGTGGATGAAACAGATGTACATATCATACGGTAAAGAGACTACAGTGAACAAAACAGAGTTTGGTCACAACATTTGAGCTTCGACTGCGCGCCCAGACCCAGACAGGTTTGTTTGGGATGCCTACAGCCCCAGCCAGCCCAGGAGAATGCCTAATGGACAAATTTTGGGTTCACTTACTCAGGAGCGGGAGAGTGGCTGCACACAGCATGGCCAGAAGTTCTCTTTGCCTCCCTCATCAGTGGCCAAGAGCTGATGCCCAGGGGAGGCAGTAAGGAGCAGGAAATGTTACTGCCTTCCCTCGCAGCCTCGCAAGGAAAAGGCAGCAGGTTTGCACTTAATGATACTGTATTTAAGATGATGTGCTTAATAATCGTGTAGTCAGACTGCAGCTCAGGCTCCAGGAGCTCCAAAAATCACGAACAGGAATAGCTGTGGCTTTGCCTCAGCTCCCTCACAAAGAGCAGCCCACCTGCCCCAGGAGCTGATGGGAGCAATGCACCTTCGCAGGAGGTAGGATTCACACACTGACAAAAGGAGTGTAATGTTGTGTGGTTCCTCATTAATTTTCCTAGGAAAAAGAAAATGATGTCTGTGTGAAACAACTGCTTCCAAATAGAAGTGGACACTGGGAGCAAAAGTTCTGGCTTTTAACAAGTCTGGAACATTAAACTTCAGCTCTGATTTAAGGCCAGTTCTTTTTTTTTTTTTTTAAGCCAAAATTCCTTTTCTTGCTATATATGTACATATATTCCAAATACAAGTACATTGCCTTGAATGTCAGTTCACCCATTGCTTTGGGAATCATTTTACATGTGCAAAATGATGAATGAAAATAGCCCAGGGTCTGCTATGAACATCTTTGACTGTAGTATTCAACATCTCATGCTCCTCAAGTTAATCCTCTTATTGTGATTAGCAGAAGAGCAGAAGGGTTGTAAGGAGGGACTTAAATGGGCTTTGGCCTCAACCTGGGTTCATAACCCAGACCGACTTCTAGGCTTCTTGCATGACCAGCCCAAACTGAATTTCAAAATCCCCACTAATTAAATACGTTCAAGGGATATCTAGGAAGGAGAGAAGGGAAAAAGAAAGCATACCAGAGAGAAAACATTTATACAGCACACGCTCAAGAGTGAACGGAGTGAAGTTTTAGGTCGTGGCGTGGGGGACGCACTTCCTGCAGAAACATGTCAGCGTGTCTGTGCACACGGAAGAACACGCCTGGAAGCAAACCACAACCACCTCTGGCATCCAGGGCAAAGTCACAGCTCCCAAGAGAAGGTGACACTTATCTGTTAGCATCTAGATTTTAGGCCTGTTTGGAGCACAGTGTGTCATGCAAGAAGAGCTGCTGCAAATACCTTAAAATCTTCTGTTCACACAGAGCCCAGCTTCAGCCCCATTGCCTCCCAGTTCCCTTTCAGGATTTACCTTTTACTCACTTGTCACTAATGTGATGAGACTATAAACTATTCATTATTTAGAAGGCTTTGTTTTAGAAATCTGCATTGAACAAGTGAGCTTTTCTGAGATTCCTTTAGACGGGTCTAATTAAAACCAAGTAAATCCACTCACCACACATGTCACTCTTTCTAGACAACAGTGATTCCCATGTACATAAAAATCAACCCACCTGCTCTGTGGTGAGACACGGCAGCTGTTTAATAACAAATAGCTACCAGTTTCCCTGCTGATCGTTCTCTTTACTTCCTCCTTCAAATTTATCTGCACCTTCCTAACAAAAATTCTGTTCAGGTCGGAATTAATGATCCAGGTGATAACTTTGTTCTGAAAACTGGTTCAAAACTATTAGATCCTGTTACGAAGCCTAAGTTTCATTATTTCTCCCTAAAGCTAGCCAAGTTATATTAAAAAGCAGAGCACTTTATTTGTTCCACTTAAGATGTTAAAAAACATGATGGAGCAATTAGTTAACTTGAAGCAATAACTTCAGCTTGGGAAAGCCCGTACAGTTGTACTTCAATAACACTATTAGAAAAAAAAAACAAACATAAAACAAAACAAACAAAAAAATAAAAAGCCAACCTAATTTCAAGAGAGGGATGAAGTACAAATGCAATTTTGTTTTAGAAAATTGAGTATTCTGCAGCCAGGCAAAATGATCTGTGCGGAGCCAGCGTCTCCCAAAACGATTGTCTGCTTAACATCCCAAGCCCTGTCCCTCTGGACGCCTGCCTTACGCAGCCCCAGGCTCTCGGAGAGGCTCCCTGGGAGCACCTTTAAGCAGCCAGGCAAACTCCCTGTGTTTTGGTAGGATTTTAGGTTATAGCTCTACAAAATAACCTGCAAGAACATACATAGAAAAGCCATATTAAGCCTTAAGGAATTGGCTTTGATACTTCAAGAGTCCCAGCACAAGGTGTTTGAACAGGATTTTTCAAGTAGGACTTTCAAGCTGGCAAAGTTTAACTTCAAGAAATATGTTTTGGAGGATTGCCATCAATAAAGGAGTTAATCTAAGTAAGCTTACACAATTAATCAAGAACAGATAAGCAGTTCATCATTAATATCGATGCCATCAGTACGAAGGAGGATGCTGCTGGTGGTGCATAAAACTGTAAGATTTCAAAACAAATAAAACAAATTCGACTTTCCAAACCAGAAGAGCACTATCTCTGGGATAACAGCATTTAAGTATGAGTAGAAGACTACTACCGTGCATACTGTCTCTCTGAGGATCCACAAATTGGTGCAGGAATTGGAACTGACAGATTTACCCGAACAGTAAGTAATTGGCTGTTTGACACAGTCTGGCAGATTGTCAGAGTAACATGACTATAACACAACATAGCACCAGTAGGATAACTGGAATCAAAACCACATCACAGCAAGCTTATAAACACAAGGAATTATTTTTTTTCTCAAGCAAGGTAACTTACCTGGTTGATTTTCCATGTAGTAGACTCCTAGAAACAAATTACAATTTAAAAAATACTTTCAAAAAATATTTTGAGCGGCTTTGTTGTCATTTTACACAGACCTGCAGACTTTTTACAATGACTTGCAAGGCTCTGGGAGCATCTTCATTTTCATACTAACTGTTGGAGACTTCTAAGCCTTTCAGCTATATCCAAGCATTGACTAACATCCCTCTCTCCCACAAATATAGGTGGCTGCTGGCAGAACTGTCTGGTCATCCTAAAGCCTCATGATATACTGAATTTTCACATACAAATAAACAATAGGAATGGTTATGGATGTATTGAAACAAAGAGGTGCTTGTTAGGGTGATGATAACAGTTTTAGCCCAGGCATACGACATTTGAAGTGGACCAATGGACCCTACCTGCCTGGGTATGGCCAAAGAAATATCAGTCTTTGGCCTTTGCAAAGAACAGAATGAATGGAATGGATTTTTTTCTCTTCTTGAAGGAACACTCCCTAAAATCAGTGCCCACTTCAGTCCCCACCAACCCACCACTGCAGCTTGCCAGCACGTGTCACTGTGTCAACAGCCCAGATTGCTCTTCTGTCCTCACTTATTTTTGAAGGGGGAAAACCACCTCTCTGCTGGTTTTCAGCCACGATCATTGTTTCTCAGACTTCCATTAGTAGCGACATTTACACAAATTATGCATTGGAGAGAGAAAAGTTTTTCTTCTTATGATAATGCAGATCATGAGAGACGTGGTTGATTTTTCTTTAAGATGTAATCTAATTCTGAAAGCTGCAGTGAGAGCACAAAGAGTATCTGATAGCTCGGAGCTGCAATGTTCAATTTTCTTTTTATGGTACCCGTATTGAGGCACAGGAGAGACTGTCAATTTTGTGCTCGAGCACCCGACGACGAGGCACTTAGCGTGTACTTCACAGACATTGTAACAAAAGCCATTCACACGGAGCATATGATAAG
>NW_009724178.1:0-6631 GCF_000703405.1 Apaloderma vittatum | reverse complement strand
GAAAGAGAAAAACGCTAACAAGATACCAGAGCAGCATTTCTCATGGCATATCTCGTATCATTCTCTTTATGGCCATTAATGCTCATTTGGTATTGCCCCTTCTACCCTGATGAAAGGCTTGAGTTGTCTTTATAGCTCCCAGGAAACCCTGAATGCAGGTTGTAAGCACAGATCTCCAAGGCAGCTCTAGAACTTTTATAGACGTCTACAAATGTACTGACAAAAGATACGCATATTTTGTTCCTATTTTTCTCTATGTCTTCTAAAAGAAGTCTCATTGCAAAATTTCTTAAAGGGAATTTGTTAATGAGCTCTCTGGCCATGAAGAAAGATGAAAACACAATGCTGAGATTATTTGCTATATTGTCTTTCACTCTTCATATTTAGAGACACTACTGCTCACCTCATGCCTTCATGCAGAAAAAAAATTCAGTTTTAATACCATGCATTTTAAAACTAGTTTAAACCTAAGAATTCCTGCTAGGCTGCCTTCCCCCCACCAAAAAAAAAAACCTCACCAAAACCCCAACATTTCTCTCTTGATACTAGAATTAGCATTTATTCCACATTTCACTTCAATAGCCACCTACCCCAGAGCAGATGTGACACACAGCAGCATGTCTGTGTTGTATGGTAATACCTTCAACCGCTTAAGTTCTCTACATCCTTTCACTTGTATTTGAGAGAAGTAATATCATTGGTACTGAGCCAAAACCAGAAATACCCTGAGCTTAATTGCAGTGAGACATGAAGGAAATCTAAGGTTGAGAAGACAGCCGGTAAACAGAGGAATTTTCTTTTCGAGGTCTGTTGGTGTGAATTTCAGGGCTTCAGGGGTCACAGTCTAATTCTCAATGGACAGCATAGTCTTGTGCTACCACCCCTGCAAGTGGGTCCACCAAACCTTCAGCTGGGGTGTCAAGTTGTACACCCCAGTGAGGTCCAACGGTTGCTATGGCCCGGCTTGTGCACTTCGATGGAAAAAGCAGAGAATTAAATGACTGACTGCACATGGGTGGCATCTTCCAAGCCGAGTTAAGTCTCTTAAGTAATTGCCTCTTACTGTAAATTCTTGCACAATATGTTACATACTGTGGATAAACTGAAGACGAGCTGTAATATTGGTTTCCCCTTAAAAACACCCTTAACTCTTATTGCTGAGCTGCTGGCTGTGATATTTACTGCTCCAAACACAGTTCTTACATTACGACTGCAAGGCTGTGCGTGAGCCAAGTAGGTTTAAAATATTTTCTCAGGCTACTTCTGTTTAAGAAGCTTTAAAATTTCTTTTTGATCAAAGTGGGAGCTGAAGTTTCCTCTCCCACACTTCTCTGCCAGGCTGTCACAAGCCACCACGCAGTCTCTGGAGAATTGACACGCCCCGAGTTTGTGCCACCAACCCACGTGAAACATTTGCCCTCAGCACGGCAGGAGGCATATGAGCACACCTGCAGATTGCTCCCAGTGTCTTAACTCGAGGAAGGAACCATCATTCCCAAACTCTAGTTTCTCCTATATGATTGATATTAGGATATTGCATTAAAAAAAGAAAGATAAAGAAAATATTCCCAGTAAACTAAATGCACAATATCGATTCATAAATCCTCATAAGTTCATCTGCTACATGAATGTTTTATTCTGGCTTCACTTGAGGGTTGGCTGATTTTACCCTTTCTTTTATCCCATAGAACAATTCCCACTTTTTGTCGCCACGGGAGCTTTGTCCAGTGACTACAGCTATAAAGGTGTCTCCTCCAAGAGGAAACACCTAAGGTCACCAGATGGCAGAGGAGTGAAGGGTGCTAGCGGCCAAAGGACTCCTTCCTCAACCTGCTTCAGCAACAGGCTACCTCCCCGTAAAAGCAGACGCAGCCATCGCTGTGGAGGTTCAGGGCACAACGTGCCGTCTGTCTGCTCCCGGGAGATCGGCACACGGGGCTGGGGATGCTTCTGCTGCCAGCGGAGAGAGGAGCTGCTCTTTGATGAGGTCAAACCACACTTGCTGCAGCAAGCCCGGGAAGGTAAGAAGTGTACACGCTTCGGGATTCACAGCTGCTACTTCAAAGAAGAGAAGGAAAAAGAAATTACAGCTTCCCTCAAAAAAAGCCCTTTTGGATGAAGTTTGAAGGACAACACTTATTTACTCGTTGACAGCAGCACGCTCCAGAAAATATCAAGGTAGAGGAGTTTAAAAACCTTCAAAAACGAGACGCAAGATCGAAACCTTCCAACACCATGACCCAAATACACACAGGATGGAAAAAGGCAAAACAGAACTAGCACCTTCAAAAGGAAGCCACAAACAATGCTGATATCCAGAACAGACCAAAGACACAGATCAATAGGAAAAAGTTTTCAGCTGTCCCCAACAGTTGAAATACCCGAGGAGTAAGTTCCCCAAAATATACTTCCAAAAGCTAGTGGATATAACCTATATTAATCACAATGTGGCAATTTGTGAACCTGGTATGACTGCACTAAAGCCTTCCAGAAAAAAAAGAAAATAAAAAGAAACATGGAAATGAAGCAAAGAGGACAGGGGAGAAAAACTGTGAATGTATTGGTCTCAGGAAGAAATGTGAGGAGGAAGGGGAGCAACTGAAGCTTCTACTACCTCTGCAGCTGGCATTTTGTTGTGGTTTGTTGGGTTTCTTTTGATTTAAACAAAAAAAAAAAAAAAGCCACACTAACACTTTTTGTTGTGCATAGATAATAACCTGCAGGTTACTTACTTCTCCTGCGGCAAAGCTCTCCACTGCTCCTCCAGAAAACCCTCCTGGACTACCTGCTCAGTTGTGACACTCCTCATAAGAGCTATGTAAAGCCCACTGACAGCTGAAAAGCCTTGCAAAATCATGCAGTTCGCCACTGCCTTCCACGGTTCTTCCAAACACGTACCGCAGATTCCCAACCTGCAGTATTCGCCTGCATATTTGATTTCAAACTGGTCTCCTGTGCCTGCGAGCTGACTGCATTCTGCACGCTTTCCTGAGTTGTGCCTTCCCAGAGCTCAGATTCAACTACATCCATCGTGTGAGAGCTCTCTCAAGCCATCAGAAGCACCAGTCTGAGCTTCAGTTGTCAAATTTGGGTGGTGTCACTGAGAGTTAATTCTCCATCCCTCTGATCTCCATCTGCTGGAAGTGCTACAAAGGACTCTGGCTCAGCACAGGAGAATGACTCTTCAGTCTTACACCAGTCAAAACTTATTCTCCATTTTCACCCAGCAACTGCCACGGCACAGAGCAGAGCCCCTCAAGAGTACAATTCCCTGCACGCAGACCATGAATTGCTACAGGAGTGCATCAAACCCAAAGATGTTTGTTTAAATTGCTGCCTATCCTCTGCTTTCAGCTGGCAACATTCAGAGTGATAGGGAAATTATCACAGCACCGAAATGGAAGGCAAAGACATGTCTGAGGTGAGGCTGGCCTTTTAGGAAGGCCAGCAAGCCAGACATGGAAATGACCATTAAGAGCCTTTTCATGCTGTACCTGTTTCTTTTTCACATACACGCTGGTCTTGTTGGGGCTGGGAGCTTTCCTGTGGTTAGGAGAGCAGCTGCAGTGAACTTTATTCAACAGTCTCGTCTCATTGCATGGGGCTCCCTCACCTCGAGTTTCAGTGTCTGGGTTGCTTCTCCACCACACAAACTACCTGCAGGAATGAGCAGTGGTTCTTCTGCGGAGAAATCCTGTGATGAGAGTCTAAGGAAAGACCACGACCACAGAGCCAAATGCTGAGACCCACAACAAATGCCAGATAAATTCCACGACACGAAGGTCCGCACGCTGCACACAAGTGCTTTCATCTGCAAGGGAGGTCCTTGGCCATTTAGAAGGGACACAGCAACTCCCCTCTTCCCTGGCTTTCTGCCATCAAGCATCTTACAGGGCCCAGAGGCCAAAACCTCTGTTTAATTCCCTCCACTGCATTTAATTAACAATGAGCGTTTTTAAAAATGATGGGTGCAGCTGTATTCACAGCACCTGCTCCATCAGCCGTGTCCCTCTGTAACTCCAGTGATGAATCACAGAGGCCAACACCAAGGAGAAAAACCTGGGTGTGCAGTCGAAGGAGCAGCCTCCGGCTTCTGCACGGCGCTCGGCCGCTCGTGGCACTGCCCCACGTGCCTGGGCAGAGGGGACATGCCTGAAGCCCTCCTGCCTCCAGGGAAATAGGAGGGCAGGGGGCAAGCGAAAAAGCACAGTGACTTCTGCAGGTTATGCAGTAATGAGTAACAGAGCCAGGACAGGTAAATATTACATTTCCACTCAACAAAATGCTCTCTTTGCTGCCAGCCAATGTTGGAGAAAGCCCAGCCCAAAGCACTCGGCCACAGAGCAGCTACCCCGAGAGCAACTGTGGTGGTTTGTGGCCGCTGATGAGGAGGAACAACCCAAGTGTTATCACTTGGTTTCACAAAACTCTTGTAAATGAGGTAAGCGTCATTAACCCAGCTTTACAAGCAACAGCCCAAGGCTACAAGTGTCCCTAGAGGAAGGAGCAAATTACATGATTTAACTTTACCAGCAAAGCTCCTACAACCCACTACACCAGCGTGCAATTTTCGTGAAATCTTGCAATAACTTCATGTTCCCATCCAAGCCCCAACAGTCCCCCACGCCGTCATGGGGGGTCTCAGCAGCAGGTCAGACCAGCATCAGGAGCAGAGCTGGGGGCAGAGCCCATGTTCCCAGCTTCAGTGCACGGCACAGATGCTCTAAATGAGGACCTCCCCTTTCCTTCCCTCCCTGGCAGAAAGTTGCCCCAAACCTTTCGTTCGCTGCTCAGTGAGACCAAAGGTGGGGCAGTGAACCCACTCCAAACGCAAACGACAGGCACTGGCTGTTTGGATACAAAAGTCAGCTCCTTCTGCCACAGCCCTGGGCTCAAGAGGGGCGCGGGAGGACAGGCTCGGGTGTGAGAACAACGTTGCACCTTTTTTCTTGAAAGAGAAGACCCGGAGTAAGAGCAGCAACTCACTCCTCGGCCTCCGGGCACTGAATAATATGTATAGTCTGCAGACACTAGTTCATGGAGCTTGGATTTATTAGAAAAAATCTCGAAGTCTGGGAACTGGTCCCCAAAACACCATCCTGGGCACTGAAATACCACATTTCTTCCCTCAGATGCAGTGCAAAAGCCAGGCAGGGTAGACACATGAGTGCAGCCCAGGTCCCGGGTGCAAGGCTAATGAACAGTAACCAGTGACTTCTGCCACGATAAGGAAGCCTGAAAACTGAGAAATAGATGATGAGCAACATATGAGGTTAAATCAAAAGGCCATAGCACTGGGAGAAAGCATCCAAGAGGAGTTTTTGTGAAATTTCTGGATTTTTTACTGTAGGGTTAGCGTATCAGAACTGCTGCAAGCTTGGACTGCATGGGACTGACCTGAGCACCACAGAATCTCAGCGATGCTATTTCTGAGGACATGGCATCAGACCGAAAGCCCCCTCTGCATGGCAGAATATAGGCATAAAAACACAGCTTGTTGTATAACTCAGCTTTGCATATACGTAAACATATAGACTTTTTTTTTTAAAGAAGACACCGTCCCTATTGCCACCTCTGTATGCATCTGTATGTATTTTCTCCTGAGGCAGTATGAATGTACTGAAAATGAGTGAAACTCTCTAGACGCACGAATAAACCCTATAAACCCACACACCCAGCAAGCGTGGGCGACACTGAATATGTGTTTAAGCACTGAAAACCACCCCCAAAGGTTATTTCTTCAGAATATTGTGGTGGCTTGCAGTGGTGATTCAGTGAGATGCTAAGACTGCTTAGCATCTGGCTCCATGTCAGGTGTAACATTTACAGAGACAAAAAGTTTAAAAATAAAAAAAAAAAAAGAAGTTAGTACCTTTTTATCCAGGCTCAACCAACCTGTCAGTCACAACCATGCATCGCATAAAACCAAAACTAAGGCTGCATTTCCGGAAGAGGGAAAACACACATAGATAGCTGCATCTCGATAGGAAACAGCGTGAATATTTCAGCTGTCTCCATGAGACACCTCATTCAGCCCCCTCAGCTCTGTGGTACCCGGGCTGTTCACAGCCTTCCCCACAGCTTGTGCCTGCAAACATCCCTCTTTAGCCACATCCTGGCTCCCCAGCCCCTTCCTTTCCCAAGCTTCAGTTTATATTTGTAGAAAATACAGAGGTGCTGCCTTTGCAGAGTAGTTATTAGAGCCCCCGGTTCAGGAGACAACTGCTCAGTGCTGGGAGCGAGGAGCCCCCGGACCCCCCGGGAGCAGCCCCAGCCCTGCTGTCACCTGCAGCAGCCACCACCCGGGTCCCCCGACGGACAACAGCAAAGGCGGCTGAGAACACCGGTCCCCGAGAACCCGAGGTGCTCCAAGTGTCTTTCCAACCGTAGAAGCAGCGTCAGTAAAGGTTGATGCTTTCCTGAAGAGGGCTCTCCGTCTTGGTTTACATAAAATCAGGAAGGGAAAAATAAATTTACGAACACAACAAACCAAAACAAGACAGACGATACCTGTTGTAACTCCATCTACTGTAAGACATGGTCCTGTTGCTGCCGACACCATCCATCTCCGGCTCAGCTACGGTACTTCCAGCATCTCTCGCCTCCAGCCGGCTGCCGGGCTTGGGAACCA
>NW_009724177.1:0-9756 GCF_000703405.1 Apaloderma vittatum | reverse complement strand
TTTTGAGGTCCCTTCCAACTCCTGACACTCTCTGATTCTGTGATGTCTGTTGGCTAACCATCCACAGAATTCTCAGACATATCCCTGCAGATTATCATAGTCCTTTTTCTGAGCTGGAAGTACATCAACTATGAACTTCCGACTCCTGAACAAGTATGTTGAATATTTATATTATGTGACAGAAAAAAAGACTCTGTAATGAAATTTTTGCCTAAACCTATTGCAGGTAATTCCTTCAAAACCTAACGACATTTTTTATTGTTCATCATTTACACATCTATGGAAACCCAGGTCAGAAATGTACTTTGGAGCCTTAAGAAAAATTTGTAATCTGGTTTGTTGTTTTTTTTTTAAATAAAGATGTGATGAGCAAGTCTACCATCAAAGCAAAGAGTTGATGGGAAAAAACAGAGAAAAGGTGAAAACTGCTATGTATAGGACACTGCAAAGGATACACAAAATCACAAGAATTTTAAGATATATATGAAGATCTTTTCCAGACATAATCCAGATTCACTAATTGCAATTTGTAATGGTTTGGGGGTTTTTTTTTTGTCTTTTTTTTCTGGAAATATCTCAGAGCATCGACTGCCCTGCAATACTAACACCACACGGAAAACTTACAGAAATGCCTCTTTCTTCAAACCACAAAAATCAGAAAGTACATTAGAGATGAAATCCTACCTTCCATTCTGGGCTGTATCCTACTGACCTTCTAAGCAGTTGCCCTAACGAGTTGGAATCATGAACTGTTAATATATATTCGTATTTTTCTTACATTTCACTAAGATATAACTGAGCTCCGTAACAGAGCTTTCAGAAAAGTTCTATCCAAGTCGTAGGAACATCTTATAGTGGCATTAAAAGAAAACATCTGGGGATAAAAACCCCCACACTGATTTCAATTTTTTATTGTGTTTTCTCAGTTTTTGAAAATTAGTGAAGGAGAAGGAAATAAAAAATCCTGAAAATCCCTGTTTACGCTTCTTATAAATATTCTTTTGTTATTTTCCCACCATTACATTGTTCTGAGGTAGGGTAAAAAAAGAGTATTATATACATTTCAGTTTTGACCTTGCAAGGTCAGTGCATCTAAGGACACTTCATTGAAAATGTGTCACCATATAGAAAAAGTTCAAATACCCACATAAATATTAAGCAGATTGATTTGTGAGATGTAATTATTACTACATTTATTATCTGGGTTTACTTAAAGTATGAGATTTTACCTCAGAATCATTTCTGCGGGTGAATACTGTAGCTTCACACAAAATAAAGCCTCAGGAAAGAAAGGATTACATTTGTATTGCATACAAGGGCATTTTATTTACACTTTCTGCTCTAACCAACCACCCGATTTAGATCGAGTTTAAAATAGAATTTACATGCCTCTGCGACTTAGAATTGCATAACTCATGCTTCAGGTGACAGCAGTGCCGAAAGGCTTTTGGAAGCAACAGCCCTAGTGAACAAGTCCCAGTGAAGGTCCTTTTCCAGGAATCAGAGTTGCTCTCTTGGTGCCATCTAGTGGGACATTAAAACCAGCATCCAGCACAGGAGAAAGGCATCACTTGAATGAAACTGACTCTTACACTGATCAAAATCTCATGTCTACAAGTCTTAAATCACATTGATTTCCAACCAGGAAACAGCTGAAAACTGCTGGCCAGTTCCTATCTAAGCATCCACATCTAAAGATAAATCCTAGACCCCAAGATGTTGATGGCCATTCCCCACCTCCTAGAAATGAAAAGAAAGCAAGTAGGCAAGAGCTCTTAAAGCGGATACCTAAAAATTCTTTTGACATATTCATTACGACCCTGTTTGGAAAACTGCTGCAATGCTTAAACATCTAAAAGCCACAAAGATCGTGAGGATATTCTACAAAAACCCTAGTCTGACCTTTTCAAAATAGAAATGTGAGACTGACTCAATCAAAGAAAATAAAAACAGAACCAAAGAGTGGGTAGCAACGCTTTCTCACCTGCTCTGTGAAGATGATGACTGCATAACACAGTAACAATTACCATATTAGGAGGACTATAACATTGAGAAGAATACAATAGACACAAACAATTTTGAAAAACTCTAAGAACGTAAATCAGTATGCTCTGAGTCTGATTGTGTACAAGAAAAACTCACCGTTTCACCTGGACAGTTTCCCATATAAGAAATGCTCTGAGCTCCCAATGCTCTCTGGGGTTGTCAAACTCATCTGCCTCGCTAGATTTTCTTTGAAAACTTAAGACAAGTTCACTCCCTAACCCCAAATAAAACTTCTCTCAATAAAGTATAATTTCCCACTCACCTCCATCTATAGATCCACTTACATTTTTAGAGAAAAAGGAAGAGGAATTAAGTTAATTGTGCTCTGTTTTTTAATGCAATGTTTTCATTTTGTGTTGTTCCCAGACCTATCTTCATTGAAGAGGTCACCGGAGTGCAAAAACAGGAGATGAACATGTAGCTGTTGCAGCTGACAAATATGAGACATGGGATACAATACAAAAGACGAAGAATGCCAGGTTTCACACAGCGTATGTTCCGAAGGCATAATTCATTATCTTGCCTGAGCAACTGTAATACACGGCCCCTTAATGTTTCCATCGGCTACACCCATAGTAAATCCTGAGATTTGAGAGGTGTCCCTGCCCATGGCAGGGAGGTTGGATTAGATGATCTCTAAGGTCCCTTCCAAACTAGGCCATTCTATGATTCTATGATTTGAACGAAGACAAGTCCTCCCTCCTCAGAAGCCTGGTCTTTCATGTTCTCTGCCTACAACACACACTCTGTAGTGCCAGCAACACCCAGGGCCCACAGAAGCAAAGCTTCTTCCAAGACTGAAAGTTATCTTTAAACATATCTTCATTATCAATCAACCACAAGGCCACCACCCGTAGCAGTTAGTCCTTATAATAGTTTCAGAAATTTTGAAATGTTGAATCTTAGTGAAGGCTGTAGGACACCTGTACTGACAAGGAGAGTCTTCCATTCCACTGCAGCCACGCAGGATGAATAAAGCCTACTGGTGCCTTCTAATGCACAGGAAAACATTCTCTAGACATTTCTGTCTTTTCCCATGCTGCTCACAAGATCTGCAATTCTATACTCCTCAAATAATTACAAATTACTCTTTGTATCTAATAGCTACAGTTTAAACACTTGGCTACTAAGTTTCACTATTTTACTAGCTTTTCTTTCTTTTCATTTGTACTTTCTACACGGTCACCCACATTCTTCACCATTGCCTTCTATTTTCTTTATCTTACATGTAAGATATCTGTATGTTTACTATTATTTCCAATTCTCCTCTTAAAAAGGAAGGCTTCTTCACTAATGTCATTTTTCCCCAACCCTGAAAAATCACGCCTTTTGCCATAGGAAGGAGCACACCTGAAAAACTCTCAGTATCTTTTAACACTCTGTAATGTAAAAATCGATGTTTCAAGGCAGCTATGCTTATTAACGGCTCAGTCTTACGAAAAACAGCCTCAGTTATTTCACATATACGTAATACTAAATGAAGCTCCAAGTCACTGTGCCCACTTCATTGCTGACAGGCTCTATCCAGTTTGCTATTTAGTACGCTCTAATTTGCTCATTAGTTTTCTCTGCTGAATATGGACAAACGCTCAGGCAACCAATGGTCTGTTTTCACAAAATAAGCACAATCTAATCACGACAAGGTACCTTGATAATTGCCAAAGGCAGCTATTTACTTTTTTTTGTCAGACTAAGGGAAACATCAAGTTACCCTCTGCTCAGTACATGGCTGTTTGTGATCATTTATTCTTTTCAGAAGAACAGATAATTTTGATTACTGACCATGAGACAGCCTGAATATCTCCCCAGGCTGAAGTCAAGTAATGATAACATCTCTTCTCCCTTGACACTATATTCAAGCCGCAGCTTGCCTAGTTCTTCAGTCAGTCTAGAATATCTCTTAGCCAATACCCCTAGATTTAGCTGTGCTAGTTAAAATCTCAATCTGCAAGCACTCAAGGTCTTGTGATCCTGAGTAATCCATTACAAAGATCAAGCTTCTGCAACTGCATGCTCAGCTTAACAGCATTTTTGGCTTTGGATATAATTCAACAATAACTTCCAACAGTTATCAAATATAGTTCAAAGAAAGTTCCAGGGACTGTAAGTAACTGAGTGCATGCTAAGAAATTATTTACACTTTACCTCTCACACAATAACCAGCAATGAGCTACTTCCAAACTCTTGTAATACAAAGTAAACTTAGATCACTTAAGTGACTACTGAGCTGTGACATACTGCTAAGAGGCTGAGACTTCTTAAAATTTGTTCATGCCAGATGCACTGAAAACAAATATTCTATCACCCCAGTTCCCTATTTAACTATGGGAAGATGTATGTTAGCCATATCCCGTGTGTACATGAGCAAGCTTATTCTACCGTTGTGCATTTGCATTTGGATTCAGATTTTAACTTGTTGAGTACATCAAATGAATCAAGGCAACAGGTAAATAAACCTGGTCAGTATAGCTGAAAGCTTTTGTAACACATGTACCTGGCACAACTGTTCCATACCACATGACAGTCTGGACTTAGTCTAAGTGAAAAAAAACCACTCCTGTTTTTAATAAAAGCAGTTAAGAAAATGCAGAGCTAATGGTATAAGAACAAAAATAGAAGATACAAAGGTCTAGGTTTCAAAATGTAACAGGAAAAATACACATACTCTGGAGCAAACTTATCCAGCCTCTTGAAGAGCTCATTTTTGACTTCCTGGTTCTCCACAATGGCTTCTATAACCAGATCCGTGCTGTGGACCACCGCTGCTGCATCTGTGCTTGTTGAGAGGTTCTTTAAGGTCTTCTCAATGAACTCAGCACCAGCCTGAAACATTTCCAAGAAGCTGCAATGTCTATTTACAATGTTTTATTTGTACATAAAAATCCCCTTACCTGCTCTGAAGTGTTTCTGAGCTCTTAAAAATTCAGGCAGTTTACCACATTCCCAAATCAGTGAGAAAGTTTTAAGTATGTACACACATGATGCTTTCAATGACAAAATTTTTCTAGACAATCAAATCTGCTTTGAAGCAAATAGGAGGCCTTTGAATTCATTCTTTTAGGAAGACTATTTGCTGCAGTCCAATCTTCAGCATAATCATCTGAGTGAACAATTGGTCGGTCAATGGGTAGTTTCTGAGACAACCTGGACTTGTCTTCCATGAAGAGAAACTTCTCCTATTTCAAATCTTTGCATTGATCTCATTTAATGATTATCTGGCTTCTCTCCAACAAACAGATATGTCCTACTTCATAAACACTTTAGGAAATTAAACGGCCTACACTCACTATAGTTTCAGGGCAAGTGTGGGAAAAAATATACTATATTTTCTGACTAGTCAGAAATCTGCCAATCACTGGCATGGTTTGTGAAGGCAGAAACCAAACAGAACTGCAAGACTTTGAAACAAGAGTAAATGGAGATGTAGTACAAGCAAAAACCTGCACACTAGAATATAATGTGATACATAAGCTACAAGCATCATGTGGACAAGCTTCTTTTGGACTAAAAGACTGCTCATAATTATGTATTTATGCATGCTCTGGTTATCCTGGTATTACTATAGTTTTTCTTCTGTACTCCCCCTTGCAAACAAGCCTGTTTTCATTTCCTTTGTCTGCTGCATCATTCATACCGGTAATCGTCAATACCAGTATATATTACATATGTTAATACGTACCAAAAGATAAATTGAATCTGCTGTGGAATTTAGAGAAACAAGACTATAACAACAAATAATCTGTAGGATATAAATTTAGGTACATCAACTGCTCCACCATGACTTGATGCACCTTAAGTCTTAGTCAATAGTATAAATACAAAGTATCTTATACATGTTACTCCAGGGTAGTTATACTTGCACAGTTTGCACTCTCATTTCCTTTGCAGTAATCCTGTGTCCCAAGACACCTTACTAAGGAATTAAGACAATTTTGCTAACATTTACTTTTCAACAAAATTGGTGCCTTCCAAGGTAAATGCTCCAAGGATAGGTTGTTATTAAGTTAGGATGAATAATTTGTCACAATTTCACATCTAGCACATGTTTCAAATGGTCATATCAGAACTTCAGCAGGGTAATTTTTATTCTCCGAAATTTTGCTAGAGGAATAAAGAAGATGTCAACCTCAGGCTTATCTGCAAACTTCTTCTTTGTCACTCTCTTCAAACTCTCTTCAATTCCTTTTGTAGATTTTTTAAGGATTTCATCTGACTGGTCTACTAACACCACGGTGTGACCACTGGCTGCTGCAACCTAAAAGTTAAAAATAAAGATTCAACATCAATAGCATAAAACAACCAATCATCTTGATCTGCATAGGGGCAGACAATACACTAGGCAACGAATTAGGCAAAAGAGAGCTAAAGACCACTGAACCAAGACCTGTGCACTTTACTAGAAAAAGCATCAAAACCTGCACAGAGCTGGAGTGGATCTCAACAGCTTGAGGGAAAAAGAAAAAAGAAATCTACTTTTCCCCCAAGCTGTCTGCAGAATGCTAGCTGTGCCTGGAGGCAGCTGAATTCTGCAGCTATGGCTAGAGAACAAACAGCTGTCTTGAAAAGAGTAAATGTCTTAACTGTGATCCTTGGATCTTGTAAGGAAAAAGGGCTGTGGAGACCAAAACTGGAATGCTGGCAGGGTAAGCAGGTGGCATGAGGGATGGCTAACCCTGTGTTCCCAGGACACAGTGTAACACCACTCTACTGTAGGGCCATGAGCGTGTCCCTGCAACAACAGGAGGGTGACAGCAGGGCTAGGAGTGGCAGTGAAATGTTTGCCACTCCAGGACTCTGCACAGACCTGAACAACCCGCAAACTCTCCTTTCTACATACTGGGTGCAAACACTGGCTCAGCTACAGACAGCATTATTGGCTTTTCTTTTTAGTCAATATTTGACTGATTTCAAACATATAAAGTCACTTTCTCACAATGCCACAACCTATTAAAAATCAGCTGTTTGTTGTCTATTACTTTGCTATTCATTAATTTATGTTTCTCTTGTTAGTTAGCAACAGTCTATCTTCGTTTTCAGAATTCTTGAACTAATACACTTATAATACAGTAACCGTGGAGAACAGATGTTAAAACATTGTTCCACTGGCTGTTTTTAAAGTCACACAACTTAGGGGCTTCCCTTCTGCAAACTTTTACTTTACATCTAACCTTGCACCTGGAGACTGTGCCCACAAGACCTATGCCAACAAAGCAGGCTGAAATAAAAATACAGAGATATGTCCTGAAGAAAAGCGTGGTGCTATTCTCATTCAAGCCGCCTCACTAATCCAGCAAAGAAAGAAACGCCAGATCGCCTCTGGACAGCAACAGGATAGCTTTAACAAGGTGTGGGCACTTCTTTATTCTACTTTTTTTTTTTATTTTTACAATGGCTATTTCATTTTAAAAAAATGAAATGTAGAAAATATTTAAACCAAGTTTGGACTTGCACTCCTAACACTGTTGATGATCATGGTAAAGTAAGGCCCTTCACTGCTCAGAAGAAAAATCAATAACAAGCACATTTATGAGCTGCTTCACTGATAATTCGTTTACAATCACACCATCAAGGACCAGTTAGCAAAAAAATCCCATATCTCTCTTATCTTACCTCATTCTTACAATATTCACATGGACAGGAAGGAGTAAGAATGGCAGAAGTTCATGCCATCTCCTTGCAATTCAAACATATGCCGCTCAGACTATCCAATGACCTTAAAAATATTTAAAAAGAACCACGAGAGTCCTGGGGAATCTATTAAGGCTTTTCTCACACAGAAGTGCTTTTCACATGGCAGAATCAGGAATTATATACTCCTGCCTCTCAGCCACACAATTTAGCAGAGGTTAGCTTCTCCTGACAATATGAGAAAGAAAGGAAAGAGGAGAAACAACTTCTTAAGTGCTCTGAAAGGGAGGAAAAGTTTTATTAACAGGGTGCAGAGGAGAATCCACTCAGTTTTATAATCACCTTTGCTCTGAGATAATCTTGAATTGATAAATTGGAGGCAGATAGTCAGCAAAATAGTCCTTGGTCCTTAACAGTGGTAGAAGACTGTGACCTGTTACTGCCAAATCCCAGACATATTTCTCTTGACAAGCCACTCTCTGCAAATGTGCAGTCTAACAGAATATGTACATCAGTTCACTTTCCCTGCAGAACTATAATTTTTGTGTAACGTATATCTGGCTGAAACATGAGAACAACTTTCTTCACAGTTATTCTTTGGTATTTCCTTCAGTGGAAGCCTCAAGCTCCAGTATCAAGGTACAAAGGAGTGTTTTTACCATCAAGTTAATACACAACTAGCTACTTCTTAGCTAAAAAAAAAAAAAATCTCCCGTACTACTCCTGTTAGAGATTTTCCAGCAATGTGAAATGTGAAAATGTGAATTTTCATTTCTGAGAAGGAAACTCATTCATTCATTAAAATGGCAAATTGCTATTTATGAACTTCAATTTCCTTGGTTTCTGCTTGGGGGTGCCTGCGTACTCCAGTTACTCTTTGTGGAGTTTGTGAACTACCCTGGTATCTTCCACAATAGATTCTTTCTGTGAATTAAGTAAATATCCAAATCTTAAATCACTGGCAGGACTGTGCAGTCTTCTGTCCCCAAACTACCAAGTTAAAGAAGAACCTCAAAGCTGAAGGCCTGAAATGAAACACTGGGAAAATAAGTTCTATTTAAACATTAACCACTTTATAATTCTGCAGATGACTGACAACTAAATGTTCATTTTAGCTGCTGTATAATCTGTAAAACACCAGCTGATCCATTCTCTTGGCAAGTTAGAAGCAGCTTCTTTCTTGGACCAGCACTTTGCAAATATTATTACATGCTGACTGTTTTATAAATAGTCCCTAGGGTGTCTTAAGAATCACCTTAAACAATTTAAAACATTGACCTTGGTTCTTCTTGCCCGCCTGTCCAACCCAATGACATGTGGATTACTAAGCGAACGAACATAGGTCACCTCATGCAGCTCCTTGATGGAGCGAGGCACACAGCCTGCCTGCCTAGTTAGAATCATAGAACTGTCAGGGTTGGAAGGAACCTTAAAGATCATCTAGTTCCAACCCCCCTGCCATGGGCAGGGACATCCCCCACTAGATCAGGCTGCTCAGAGCCCCATCCAGCCTGGCCTTAAAAACTTCCAGGGATGGGGCTTCCACCACCTCTCTGGGCAACCTGTGCCAGTGTCTCACCACCCTCATGGGGAAGAACTTCCTAATGTCTAATTGGAATCTACCTGTTTCTAGCTTTGCTCAATTCCTTCTAGTCCTATCACTATCTGACAGCCTAAGAAGTCTCTCACCAGCTTTCTTGTAGGCCCCCTTGAGATATTGGAAGGCCACAATAAGGCCTCCTTGGAGCCTTTTTTTGTCCTCCAGACTGAACAGCCCCAACTCACAGGAGAGGTGCACCCGGTTCGATGACCCGGGGCATTGCCAAGCCCAGGCGGAAAAAACCCCCCCGCCACAACACAGCATGGAATAATTTGAACGCAAAGTACAACATATTCAAAGAAGTTTGGGGGTTGATTTTTTTTTCTTTGAACTTGAGCGGCGACTCGTTTAAAGTTGGCAAGGCCAGGCCAGCAACTGGCGCCGACAGGTCAGGGTCCTCACGGGGAGGGGAGCGGAGAGCAACGGCTCTGCCTTCTCCTGCTCCTTCCGGGGAGCCGGACTCAGCTTAAAAAAAACCAAAA
>NW_009724176.1:0-22148 GCF_000703405.1 Apaloderma vittatum | reverse complement strand
ACTGGGTTTTAGCTAAACCCAGGACAGTAATGCATCTAGGTTTTGGCCCATGGTTCATAAGCTACAGCCATGACCATTGTCACTGGAGTATTTTAATGTATTGATTTCAAGATTTAGTTAAGTAATATGATTATTTACAGATTTTCCTTTCTCAAGTCATGGAGCACAGTTAACTGGTTATCAAACAAGATACTTACGTATCATCATTGTATCACCATACCTATTCTATTACTCTTGAGTATTCAAGTCATCCGTAATTTAAAAATGTCTTAAACAACAGCAGTTAAGAGATAGAGAAGATAAGTGATAGGACCTTTTAGTTTTGTTCCGTTGAGAACTGTAAGGTTGACTCTAAAGGCTATGAACTATTCTGACTGCCTCCAAACAGACTTCAGAAAGATTCATATTGTGTGTGACATTTCTTAATTCAAGTCAAATGTAGGGAATATGCTCAGGCTTATAAAAACTTACAATCATATACCTATTATTTTTGTTTACATGATTAGTTTAGCAGCTATCAACAGTTCAAGCCCAAACTGAAATGAAACATACATTTTGACTAATTCATTACTCTTCTAATTGCAGTGGGTACAAGCTTGCAAGCTAGCAAAATCATAGAGTCACAGAATGGCCTAGACTGGAAGGGACCTTAAAGATCATTTAATCCAACCTCCCTGTCATGGTCAGGGATGCCTCTCAGCTAGATTATGCAAATAACACACCTAAACTCAGTTTTACACAGGATAAGATCCTTAAGGATTTCTAGTGTTTAACAGTTCTAAGATCGTAGTCAGTCTTGAAAATACCTGAAGAAAACTGTGCTCTGGCTGTTGTTTTCCACATTGTCTCATGCTACACAAATTATAATGCAACATTTTCATTCTCACTGGATACATGAAATGTTATTAGTTACTAAAATTATTTGTGGGACACCATCATGCACTTCAAAAAGGTTAAAAAATACTATCCTCTTCTTCCTTTTTAACTGCAATATTCTGAAATGCAAAAGATAAACAGGAATAAAAGAGTAACACTAGAGGAAAGCAGAGTAAACAGCGAGATACTCTTACTAATATAAATGAAACATAGCTTTATTTACTACCATAAGAATGGTCATTATGAATAAATTGTGTTTACTTTACACTTAAAAATAGATGTGGTAATAGAACTTAGTCAAATAATGCCATAGATAAAAGCCTGTAACACTATATATTTTAAATAATTATGCTTTGCGGGTTTTTCTTTTTTATTCCTATCATTGACTCATTGACTATCCTCCACAGTTCTCCTTCCACCTCTGACCATCATCATCCATTGCACGTGGTCTTGTACATCATATAAAGTTGCCATAACAGAAAACAGCGTATTCATCAGTGAATGACCAAATTCCAAGTCCTCAATGAAACTAATCTACAATACCACAGGGGTTTTTTTTAATTAATGTTATAGTTTGTCTGTTGTCATTATCCCTGTGTTATGGAATCTACTTTTTTATTTCAGCTTCTAGTTAAGAGATTTGTTTCCTAATGTCTTCCACTGTTCTCCCAAGATTTGTTTTAAAGCTAGTTATCCCAGAATTATCTCGGGTATTTTAGCAAGGCAAGACATCCAAACTGAGGTTTAACTTAGACATTATCTGAAAATTAACTAAAAAAGAGCAAGATATCCTTTCTTCTGTAACCAGAAGCATAGAAAGGAAAGTATGTTCTGCCTTCACCCCTATCTTTACAGTACCTCTCGTCTTGTCATCAAAATCAAGATGCTCTTTTTCTTCCTTGCTTGCTGTTTTTCCCAAAAAAGAACAAAAAAAACCCAATCATCATCCAGGTCAACTTTGCAATGAGAACTGCAGTGACAGAAGAGGGGTATCTGTGCCTTAAAAACACATAGCTCAAAAATCTCAACCCTATCCTAGTTCTCCATGAGGACAGGTACCTTGTTTCAGATGCAAAATGGCAACGTGAATCACATTTTTAAAAAATCTTTGATCTTTTCTTGTATGTACTGCACCCATTATTTCACTCTGCAACTATTTGTTCAATAGTCAAATATCAGTATTTCCTCTTCAAGAAAATAAATGCAAAATAGCAAATAAGAAAAACAGCTGTGATGAGCAATAAAAGGACAGAGTCCTCATTACCTATCTAATATAGGTAATATTCTCATTCTCTGATTATGCCTCAACACATTTTTATTTCATCTTTCATGTAAAAAGTGAGGGGTGGTTACTAGAATGTGTCATTAACATTATGCAGTTGGTATTTTACCATTAACTGATTCTATTCCATTCTCTTCCAGCTTCCCCTATAAATCTATTCTGCATCTTCAGTTTGATACCAACAAACAAGATCAGTCAAAAGCAAAACAAAATCCAACACCCCAGAAGTTCCAGATCTGAATGTGATCTTCGTAGATCACATCCTGTTTTACCAGCTATTTCATCAGCGTCTGTGGAAGACTGAGAACTCTGAAGGACAGATCTACTGCTACTTTTTATTCCACTATAGTAAAAATTCATTAAGAGGTTAGAGAAAAAGAGACCATAGGAAAAATAGTCTATAAAAGTTTGATACTTTTAAAGGGAAAAAATACCTTTAAAGAGAAAAAAATTTGGGCTAATAAAAGCCTTCTTTTATTCCCTTCGTAACACCTCCTCATGAACTGACCACATGTACATTGATATATGATTAAAAATACATTAATGTCTTGTGCCAAGGCACTTCCAGATTTCTGGCAGCTCGCTACCTCCGCACCATGTGGGGTGCTCCCCCTGGACATTCCTGAGCTGTGCACAAGCAGCCAAAGCTGCATGTTTCTCCCTTGGCTTCTTCAGTCATGTTGATTTAACAAAAGAGTAAGTATTTGTTCATAAAACATTTGTTTGACCTAAAGCAAAACATGAAAAAAGGATAGTTTGAGGAGAATTTAGACTGATCTTTCTCTTAGTAAAGACACTGGTATACATTTATACACACATACACATTTATACATACAAAATACATAAACTTTAGCATTTTTCTGTCACCTCTCCATTTTTCTTTGAATAATGTATATCTGCTCTTAAGACAATAAATTGATTATTGACATGTGTAAGGTACTAGAAAATAACATAAAATTCAAAACTCTAGATGCTGTCTACATTCAAATTCCAATTTCAATATTATTTATAACATTTAATTTCACATCCAGGTTCTCCAGCCTTGGAAGTGAGGAATAAGACATCAAATATACTTTGCATCAACATTTTTAAAGTGAAATTTTGAAAGCAGTTTTCCTCCTAAGACTTATATTTTCTACCTTTGTCTTAAGTAACGCTCAAAACAAAATAGATTGCTATGGTCTTTGGTGGCAGAGCTGGAAAATGATGTTCATTCCCAAAAGCTGAACCCTATGCTGAAGTTTACGCTGCACTCAAAGTTTCACCTCTTGATGGATTGGAAACTTTTTTTATGTAACAAAACTGTATGACAGTCTCTTCCCTGAACTCAAACTTCAATGGAAATTTTAAAAGACACCAAGCATGAAAAAATATTTATGAATATTTTAATTGCTCTAAGACAGAAACTACAATAAATTCTTTTCTACTACAATCTGAGCAAAGTATTTTTACTAGGAAAACAGTTTTAAACAGACTTGAAGTGAGGCTTTCACCAATGCAAGTGGTGAGAGAGAGTTGCTGTAAGTGAATGTTAAACCTTGCGCTTTATTACACACTCCAGCAAACCACAGGAAATCATCTTTACACAGTGGCCCTGTTTTCACTGTGTCTGAGTTACCCTACATTGAATAAAATTTCTGACTTTGGGGCAGAAATTAGAACTGCAAGATCCCGGAAAAAACAAGACACGGTGTGTCCTTAACAGCAGAAAGAAACATCAAAAGCTAGCACACTTTGTGCCAAATTAAAGGTTTTGAGTAGAAAGATCTAACAACAGAAGAGTTAATCTATGTTAAAACAAAAAAAAATAAAGTGCATCCACAACCCAGGGGCTGGAAATTATTCATTAAAATAAAATGTCCCCAGCCCTTGATAGTGCTTTGGCTTTCTTCCCTTTTGATCTTAATGTGAAACAATTTATAACATCAAAATGGTGTTATATTTCAGGACTTTTTTTTTTATTGTAATGCCAGCATTCATAATAATTATAATTTGCTTTTCAAACAATCTTTGAGAAGAAAAGTATATTAAAAATTATTATAATAAATCCACTGGAGGATTATTGTTGCACTGGAATATCAAAGAATTCAGGATGCATTGAGGATTTATTGTTATATGAAACATTGAACTGTTAATGATATTAATCTGAAACTGGGTATTCTTCCTTTGATTAAATGCTATACATCAGTCTGACAGTCTTAATACTTTCTGGTTAGACTGATAAATTAAATTAATTTTAAGTTACTTAGTATGCCTGCTAGTTAATTTAGAAATAAAATTTTCTTATAAGTCTGAAATTATAAACTATAGATGTGTACAGCAAAATACAACTGTTTCTTTGTTTTGCAGTATTCATTTTGTTATGAAAGGGTTCAATAAAGACATGTAACTTCTCCCCCTCAACCTGTGAAAACTATGGGAGTTATTCTTCTCAGCTGATGTTCCTCCTTCTAAGAAATATTTCAGTTCAAAGTGATATTAATATTTGAATGAGCATTTCTGATTTAAGTAACAGTAAGATTCATGTACTTACTGCCAGGTATCCATAGCCCATATATGCCTCATTGATTGAGCATACAGGATTTGCAAGTCTACGATTATTCCAAAAAAACCATTTAAAATTCATACCTAAGTGTTCTTGTCTGCACAGATATAAAAAGAAATGTACGTCGCTTCTGCATATTGTGTCTTATTACCAGGTGAGGAAATATGAAACAAAAGAAAACTCATCAAATCTTTTACTCACATGGCGAACTTTTAAGATATCATTCTGTGTCATTTAGACCTTGATGACTCTCAAAATAGAGTTGTTTACCAGCAGCTTCATCTCATGCTTTTTAGCACTCCAGGCTGAAACATATCGAGAACAGTAACATCTGTTTTCAGAGATGCAGAGTCCTTGCTAATTCATTTATCCTTACTAAAAAACCTAGCAAACTAAGCTTTATATTGTAAATGGTTAAGCAGAAGGTTAAGCTTTATATTGTAAATGGTTAAGCAGAAGGTTAAGCTTTATATTGTAAATGGTTAAGCCGAAGCTCATGCTTCATGTTGTAAATGGTTAAGCTTTATATTGTAAATGGTTAAGCAGAATGAGAGCACAAGTTCTCCTAAGAGCTATATGCTAATAAAACCATTTAATCCATTCCAAATTACCTCATGCATACCAAACCTTACAAAGCAGGCATGAAAACATTCACGCCTAGGCACAGAGTATCTGTACCGAGAAATGCAATCTTTTACTTGAACATCAGTATAAATTAATAAAAATCTTCCAAAAGCTTCCTCAGTCCTTTTTAGTTTTTGAATATACATTTAAATAGCTATCAAACAAGAAGCAGCATATACATAACAATAAATGAAAATCTGACTCTGAGGGAGGCAATTCATAATGTGCAAGATAATGCAAACAAAATTAAAAGCGATAACCAAAAGTAGGCATTATTTTCTCTTTCCATCAAAAGCCGATAACAATCCCTCCAAGAAACCAGTATGACCTACACAGGTTCCCATTGTCCTATGTAAGTTATAGTGGAATTCACGACTTGGATTCATATAATGACCTGCTTCGACATGGTATGGGAGGCAAAAAGAAGCAAGCGTGGCAGGTATCGGTAGCATCTGTTACTCTAAAAAACCTAGCAAACTAAGCTTTATGTTGTAAATGGTTAAGCAGAAGGTTAAGCTTTGTATTGTAACTGGTTACACATGCTCTAAGTCTAAGCTTTTGATGGTAAGTAAACATTGTCATTGCAGGACCACACATGTTATGCTTCCAATACATCTTTCTACACATGATGTCATGCCATGCAATTTGTAACAAAAGGAAGTTAAAGAAAAGTTAGAATCAGTGACTTCAGAGAACACTTGCTGATTTACAGCAGCATCTAGGCAGATTAGTGAACTCCGGATCATTTTCCTTTCACTAATGGAATAAATAACATGCTGACAGAACTGATTTGAAATATTTTCTTCTTTCGTAAGGATATTTCATTTGAGCTTTATATGACTCACATGAGAAACACAGTATGAAGTGAGGCATTCTTCCTCTGACTAAACTGTATATGACAGAGTAAAACAAAAATAGTGTTTAGAAAGCAACAGTCTCATAAACTATCAGCATTTTGCTATCAGTCTTTGAAATTCACATTCAACAGCAAGCTAGTATCACAAAGGAAAAAAAGGCAGGCAAATCCAAAATTTCAGATACATCAATTCGATGAAGCTCATTTCTCTAAATGAAAAGTTTTCTAAGTTCCTGTGACTGAGGTAAGTAACGCGCATTCTAGGAGTTTTCCACCCCAAATACAAGCTTGCAGTCCTGCCACATGCACTAATGCAGATCCTGCCTGCCACAAGGGCCGTGTCACAGTGGTATCAGATGGAACACGACACCAGGTAATGTTTGCGTACATCCAAGAGTCCACGGGGGACACCTCTGATTTCTGTTGAGATTAGGAACAACACACATTTCTTCAAGCAGAATGACCAGCACAGTGTTCTTAACTGTACAAGCAGGCAGCAGCAACAAGACAACCAGGAATAAAAGTAAATTCATTACACAGTCTCACAGGGGAGATACATGCCACCTCTGTGCTACTTTCATTAAGAGATGTCACAGACCGAGGCAGTTTTTATGAGATGTTATTCACAAAAGTACTCTATATGTAAAATTCCATTGAAATGATTACATGAAGAATTTGAATATACTGTAATTACAGTAGAAATCTCCAACTATAGTAGAAAAAGACACTTGATAGTACTAAGCAAATGAAAAAATCTTAAATTATCTTATATAAATTTCTTACAAGTACTTTTGAAATAGATTAGCATCATTCTGCCCTGCTTCATAGGGTATAAAATAAACACTTTGGTCTAGCAATGCTTCATATGTCTGCTCATCTCTGCAGCATAGTACTGCAGACATTTTATTATTTCGATTTCTTAGCTTTCTCACTCTGTAGGTACTTAATTGAAACTTAATGAAGATAAACACAGAACACCTGAAGACATTATATATAGTCAAAGATAATGTAATACATGTCACTGTATATGTATATCAACAGAAAAAGATTCCACAGAACTTTTCAAGCAATATATAGTGTGACCATGTGTGTATCTGCAAATTCAGTTTTCATTCTTCTGTTACTGGAATCCTCATATTGACAGAATAAAGTAAGATGGTAACTGCAGTATCATATACACCAGGTCTGAACTTTCCTTCCCCTTACAGAGAAGGTATTTGCTGCCATCTTCAGGAGCACCTGCTTTTCTTAAACTACAACATTGTTCTTTACAGTAGATAGAGGAATTACTGAAGATGGAGGGAATCAAATGTCCTCTACCACAGATATAATAAAAGCAAAGCTAACTATGCCTTTTTTCTCTCTGATATCGAGGCCTGGGTGAAACATTTCTCATATTAAAAAAGCTCAAACTTCATGAAATTAGAGCAAGGATTTGAAGAACTCAAAACATGTGTTTCATTTTTTGGTGCAGAGTCAGTTATACACACACTGTTATTTCTAATACAGTCAAAACACTGCTGTTTCTAACACAGTCACAATATAGCAATGTCAGAAACCTCGTAAGAAAGAGCGTAGATTCCAGTACAGTGCCTATGACACTTCCCATGCCAGCCTGAACTCTAACGTACCTGAGATTCACTTTAAGACAATAAAGCCTTGAATTTACACACACAATAGCATCCCGCTCTGCCGATTTTTGACAGGAATCTAATCTACAAACTTGCCAAAAAAGAAATTTTTAATACTTACATTCTCATATACTCAGTATGAAGTATTTCTACTGCACAAAGGAAAAAAAAAAACAACACAAACATTAGAGAGGCACTTATGCCATGCAAGGTAGAGGTAAAATAGTCCACGATATCGCACTACATATTTTCCCAGTTAGCATTTATATCATTACAGAGGGCAGAAGGTCCAGAAAAGTGGAGAATGCAGAATTGTTACTTAATTGCAAGCACTGTATCTGGCAAGCAAAACGAAGAAAATATTTTACTATTTGTTTTGTCATATCCTTAAAAGGATATATTTAATAAATAAAAGGATATATTTAATAAATAAAGAGTTGCAAGTGGTAAGAAAATAAAACAAAGTAGAGGAAGGACATCCTATTATATTTTTAATAACTGCTAATAAGCTCAAACATAGGAGCTCCCCCAGGTCTCAATGTGAGAACAGCAGAATCCTAATTGCTATGGGCTATTATTAATTTATACTGGCAGTTAAGAGTGTATTCACTAATTATGCATATAATTAAATGCTACATTTTATGCATTCAGATTAATAAACTAGTCTCCAGAATTCTGAAACATGTTTATGATTGCTTACCACTTTTTCTGAATGCTTTTAGAAGTTTGGTGTCTAACACATATGTTGTCAATACAGGCATCAATAGAGTGCTTAATGCAGAAAAAAAAAAAAATCAAAAACTTCGTTGAGCAGTAGCAAATGAAGACAATTGCCTGAGTAGTTTCATTTTGATCCACTCCAGATTTGTGACAGCTCACTGGGAGATAAAAGAGGCACAACTCCTGACTCATTTCCTGCTATGGCAAAAACTATTGCAAAAAGAGGGCCAGGAGCATGGCTTCTTGTAATTAAGAAACCAGGTCATTATTGATTATCGGAGTTGCTGACTGCACTTCTCATATTGGAGCTCATTTCAGGAGGCTGAAAATCTGTAGGGCAGAAAGTCAGATTCCCAGATTCACAAGAGATTCTCTGAGCTTTTTGGCTAGAAAATAGTTAATTAGCATGACTTTCTTTACATCACAGATGATTCTAGTTTATTCCTAATTGTTCATAGATAGGATGGACAAATGAGTATATAATGCATTCAGTTCCCCCTATTCTTATAAGCTAAATTAAGAAAAACAGACTCCAACTTTGTAATTGATGGAAATGTGCTCTTTAAGGGGCACATTTCATCCATTTCTTGACTGTTCACTCTCTTCCCTTGATATCCTTCCCATTTTTTGAAAATCCTTTTACAGTGGTTTGACTATTTAATTGGGATGTCACCAATACTTATATCAAATGTCCTCTCTGCTACAGCTAAGTTCTCCCCTGTTTATTTATTTATTATCACTTGGGTCATCTTTGTCAACGTGTCACACCAAATACTCATTTTGAATTTTTAAGTATTATTCATAAAGTAACTTACAACAGAAGAAGCACTCTTTTCATGTCCCCAGAAGAAAAAGTGTTACACTGGGCAGTAAGAAAACATCTTGTACTAGCACAGCTCACTAAATTGTCCAGTTATTCTGCATAACTGCTTCATTTTTCTCATTTACCAAGCCATTTATTTTTGTCATGCATAATACCTATCATAAAAACTTTATAATTATTTTCAGTTCAACAATAATAATATTCCAACAGGTCCTCTGTTGATCTTGGCAGATGATCATGTTTCCTCACAGGCACCTACTTCAGTGATCTCTTCTTTCAGTTCTTTACATATTTAACGTGGGATAAAGTACCAGAGTTCTTTCATCTTTGTAAATTAGGAAATCATGTGCTATTCAGAGTTTTAAAAAGTATTTCATATATTTTCATTACTTTTAAACATCAAAATTGTTTTCCCTTAAGTCCATGGTGTTTATTGAAATGCTTTCTTTGTAACATCAAATGCTGTTACTATATCTAACAATTACTAGCTTATAAAGGCTAGTCCTACAAAAGTTTATAAACCAAATACCACTGACACCCGACCATCATAATTTTGAAAGCATTTGATTTTGGTGTCTCAAATGACACTTAAACCAGATGTCTCAAAATAGCTATGGCATCAACAGCTCACAAACATGGCCTGAAACATGCAAATCTTAGACAAAAGTAAAAACTGATTCATATTTTAAACTCCTGTTAAAAATACCTCCAAAATGATTTATTCTTTAATGTTTAGGGAATATTATCATCTAATAGCATTTTGAATTTAAAATACACAATTCTGTAGGAAGATGATAATTTCTCAGGATCCTTCTATAGGAACAGTGCAAACTCTGAGAATCTTAATTCAAATTAATATACATAGAGAATACTTACAATTCCGCCTTCTTCACATTCTGCTGCTGGCACTGGCCACATTCCAGGTACAATATACATGGTTCCAAGAGTGTGCAGCACGGAAAAAAAAGACAAAACAAACCAAATAAAAAAAAAACCAAACCAGGGAACAATGTGGAAGTTGGATCCCCACTAAATCTGTCTCTGAATTTTGTAGTTTCTGAAATCAGTTTAAATTCTCACTTCTTATAACCAGAAACTACCCATTGTCATTTATTTTCTGTCCCTTGTGCCTGGTGTGAAAAGACCTGTTTTAAAGCTGAAATTTAGCTAAAGGATTTATATACATATGGCAGACATATGACTTTTCAGGAACTCGACTTGCAACTTGTGAACCCTTATAATTACTCTGTAAATAAGAGCAGAATTTGACTCTACAAGATAGTTTCCTGGGCAACTTACTTGGAATGTGGAGAAACTGTGACACCTTCTGGCTGTTCTTGGATATGACCTAAACTAAGTTGTGAATATGCACAGCCCCAGCATTAGTAGAATCAAAATCGTAGAATCATAGAATGGCCTAGGCTGGAAGGGACCTTAGAGATCACCTAGTCCAACCTCCCTGTCATGGGCAGGGACGCCTCTCAACTAGATCATGATACTCAAAATGACCCACTTAAGTGCTGTTTGGAT
Organism: Apaloderma vittatum; assembly: GCF_000703405.1. Taxonomy (NCBI): domain Eukaryota; kingdom Metazoa; phylum Chordata; class Aves; order Trogoniformes; family Trogonidae; genus Apaloderma; species Apaloderma vittatum. Next base: position 11,261 of record NW_009724176.1, on the reverse strand, counting down.
TCCTTTAAGTTAACTTCCCCTCTCATACACTTTGCATGGAGTCCCCCTATGCTCAGACAAAATTATGCCAGTGTCCTTCTGCTGCAGATTGAAGTTTTATGATCCTTTCTGTACTCCTTCTCGATACACCTATAACTGTCTTCACTGTTTCTAAGGCACTCTGTTCACAGTAGCCCTGACGAACAGTGCCATGGGTTCATTAGCACTCGTCTCAAATTAGCAGGTATGGCAAGTGCGTCTTTAGTGGGTGAGAACTAACCACATCTCTGCACAAAGCACAAGAAGCTTCTCTCATTAGTACTTTAACTAAGCATCGAGAATACTTGGTTTATGCTAAAGTAACTTGCTAGCACATGGATATAGGGTAGCTAAAACTTCCCTGTTTTTCACCACAGAATTAAAATAGTGCTTCAGCCTATGCTCACAACTCCAGTATCCTTTTTATATCAACTTTTGTGCTCATCCTGCACAACTCTGCTCTTGTGCAAAACTGCCAAAACTCCTCTGAAAATTTCTGAGGCTTTCCCCTGCCACTGCCGGTTAACTGGACAATTAACTGGGAAAAGTAACGAACAAAAGGTTAACATGAGACATGCTCCATTGTCAAAGCAGAGTCACATAGCTGCACAGGTCTTCCCAGGAAAGCTGGCATATGCTTAGTCTTGCTTTCAAAAAGGCTTAGTTAGATTTGTTATGTAATATATATATATTGACATACATAATTGTATTTTCTAAGGAAAAGCTAAAATCTAGGAAAAATATTTCAGTGTCACAAGTTGTAGCTAATTTAGGGAGGTGTTTGGAGTTCTAAGACTTAGCTAAAAGGCAGAAGTTGATAGGACAGGTAGGGACATGCCACCAGATGGAATTTAGGAAAAGAAAAACATCTATCACGCAGATTGAAAGGCAGGGAGAATACTGTGATAGTATTTAATTGGAAAGCCTTGTGGATTTACAAGAGCCCATACTGAGATATGGACAGTACAAAGTAAACCTCAGGAGATACAAATCTCAGTTTACAAAATCATGCTAATGAAGTGAGTAATGCTAGGTGCTAAGGAAGAAATTCAGATGTTAGCTCATCAGCAGCATAAATTAGCTTAACTGTAGGTTACTAATAATGGAGTTACTTCTCCCACATATTTCCACATAATTCCCCTGAATTGCTCCAGCAATTATGTGGTTGAGGAAATGGCTGTTTGCAGACATAAAAATAATTCTGTTACTCATGAAGCAATACATTTTCCTTTCAACAACGTTTTGCTTAATGCAATTGATATTGATACCCTGAGACTACACCTTCCTAAAATGAATCCTGATTAAACAGGGAATAACTTCTTCCTGCAGTGATCTAGATTCAGACTTTACTACATGCATGACAAGCCATCACAAAACTTTCCAATAGGGAAATTGGATGAAGAAAACCAGAGCTCATTTGATGTGAAGAAGGTACACCAAACACAGTATTTTGGGGGAAAAAAAAATAGTACTAGTTGTTTAGATGCACTTAAAGCCAGCATATTTATAGACTTCTTATTTCTACTGTGGGTTAATGAACAGAGCCAGATGACTGAAAAAAGTAGATATAAAATAATACCTATTTATATTTACATAAACGCTATGTCTTAACTGTTCCTTGCTTGAGACTACTTAAATGATCCTTTTGCGTGTTTCAGAAATGCCGTAAAAATAACAAACGCTATTATAGTCCTAGCCTGGAATGCACTTTTGACTAAAGTCAAACTTGTCTATACCCATGTCAAAGTTAAAGGTTGGACCAGCCACTAAACTCTGACAGGTGCTTCCTGTGATCCCCCCATCACTCTCCCAGAAGAGCGTAACCAGGGAGAGACTTTTAGATTGAAAAAAACAAATAAACAAACAAACTTGAACCAGTCTAATGAAAAACAGAAATTATACTAACCACAAAAATGATATTAAAGTATTTACAGGTGTTATACAAGTGTACAAATATATTTAAAAACACAAAAGTACACATTAGTACAGAACTTGCTCCTTCCAGGTAACAACTGGCCCCAAGCAGAAAAAAGTTCCAGACTAGACTCAGCATCAGACAGGAGCGCTCAACCACAGAGTTTTTATAACAGTCCAGAAAAAAATAAAAATAAAAATACCAAACAAACACCATCCACACCAGAAAAGCAGCTATACCACTTCCACCTGGGGAGGCAGAGGGAAGACAACTTCTACTGCTCTGCAGTGAGAGGGCAGGAGGCAGGAACACCAGCAGCAAGGCAGAGGTGACACCTCAGCCAACGTTAACCTTCCCAGCCCAGCTGCACTAAAAGCCTTGTCTCAGGGCCCCTTTTATACCGAGTTCCATGGGAAGGACCACTGTGGTTGGTCCGTTTGGGTCACCTGACCCATCCTCTCCTCCCCACGGACACAGCTGCCCCCTGAGCCAGGAGCCCCACGGAGCCTCTGACCCGGGGCTCTCGAACCAGGGCAATCCAGCACCATCCTTTTACAGGATTTCATTCCAACTAAGAGAATACTTCTAATTTATTTCCACCTATGAGAAAGCTAAAAAAAAATCATTTGAGGAAAAAAGAAATCATTCAAGTACTTGAAATGTCATTTACAAAGTGCAATATACCATGAAAGCAATTTATTTCTGTAACATTATTTTTGATAGATACACTCTAGTTATCTGCTCTTGCAGTAAAAATAATATTAGTCTAACAATGGAGAGAGCATTCTAACATGTATGGCTCCTTGTAATGGCACACTTTGGCATAATGTAGAAAGAGAAAAGATGTTTTTCTATGTCTTGATTCCAATTTCTAAGAATTTTGCCACGGTAAAAAAAAAAAAAAAAAGCCATGTTTTTGTCAAGTAATAGAATTTTAGAATAGCTTGTGGTAAGAGAGATACCTGTTGATCTCAGCTTCCTCTCAGGCCTCTAATTCTATCTTTTCCCTCACCATTTTGTGCAAATGAATGTCTCTAATCAGCTGTGTAATTCTGCACACAAGGTGTTAGAATAACAAAATAAAGAAAGGTAAACATGGATTAAAAATATTTGTCTTGAAAAATCAGATGACTGGTACCTTTTTCTTGGGTTGTTCTTAGACCCCTAATCGTGTGATACAGTAATTATAAACCAGTTTCCCTCAGAGCAACCAGCTTTTTGGGTCAGTAATTCTCATAATGAAATATCCTGTACTTCAGTGTCACTAAATCCCTTGAGCTACTTAACGACAGCATTGATGCAGGACCTACAACAACACTGGGATACATGCAAAGGTGCATGTGTGGCAAATTTGCCTCACTGAGCACTGTCTATGTGTTAGGCTGATGGAAGATGACAATGTAGCTAGTGTCCACTCCTCAGTGCCAAGGATCAATGTCATCTGGTCTAAACTGCAAAATCTGACAGGTACCTGGAGGCAGAGTGTATCTGAACTCTTCTTATTTTAGGGAGATTGGTTGGGGCCCTCTAAACCTCAATTTTAAAGGTCACTGTCCTGATTTTGATGTGGGCGAGGTGAGAAATCTGTGTGATTTATAAAGCTGGCTTCTTTTCTTTCCACGTAGGTTGGTAGAGAAATCTGTGTCCTGGACTTCAAAGGGCCAGTTGTCTCTTATTTTGATGTTGGCAGGTTGAGAAGTATATTTTGAAAAGCTAGCTCAGTCACTCTCTCTTACTCTCTCCCTTTCTTTCTTTCTTTTTTTTGTTTAATGTTTTCTCTTGGGAAAATATATTCAAGTGTCAGTGAGGGGAGAAATGATGAACACTGATCCTCAGCCTCTCAGCAGGATCATTCTTTAAGAGAAATATAAAAGTGAAATATTAAAAACCCTAGAATGTGAAATTCACTCATCTACAACCTACCTATTCTCTCTCGCTTGTACCCTAAGAAAGTGGTGGGGGGAGCCTGTCTATCTGGAAGGCAGAAAAAAAGCAGGGGGGAAGGAGGAGGGAGAAGATGTGCTTTGATTAAGAGGTTTACAGGTTTAGTAGAGCATAGTAACATCTTTTCAAAGAAGTGGGTGTTTCTCTGTGACCCAGTCCAAGATGCCCCTCCTTTGATTCTGGTGCACAAACACTATAAACAGCCTGATTTTCACATGGTAGGCACAATTGGCTGAACAATAACCTGGTCTCACAGTCGAAAGAACTGGAATCCTTCACACAATTAGCTGAGACACATTAATCAAACCAGCGTGAAATGGGAATGTGTCGCTGTCCACAGCAAGCTTAATTTGGATAGGGAGCAAACACAGAGCAGACAGCTGGAGGAAGCACTTTCTTCTCTTCAGTTGTTCGAGTCTTGGCTGGGTAGTCTACAAGTTGGGAAGAGTGGTCTGGGAGGAAAGAAATGCTCTTGTGCAGGATGAACTGATCCCAAGGAACATTCTTTTATGTCAGTTGTCTGCTTATACCAGGCCAAAAACTCTCAGTGATTATGATGATGTATCTTGATGCTTATATACAGGGACAATATAAAAGTGGAAATATTAGAGTTATGCTAGGAAAGAAGCTAATACAGAAAACAGAAAACATGTGAGCACCCAGAACTGCCCAGAGTGGTAACTCCTGCTTTGCTCTATTTTGTCTGAGTAGCAGTGCTGTCCTCTGCTGCTGCGACAATGCCAGCAGCAGAGCTGCCAGGGACAGGGCAGGCACCTAGGCAGCACAGAAATAGCTCCAGCAAAGACTAGTTATCATAAGCAGTTTTCAAGTCCGAGTTGCTTACAGGCTCAATCAAAAGTTTCCCTAATGGACTCCAGCAGGACAGAATTGACCTGTGCTGTGCTCTGATCCTGTGATGCTGGTGCATTTTGTGGCTGGAGCAGATAGAAATGCAGGAGTTAGGGACACTCCTGTGGAAGCATCCCATCATGCTAGCAAACACATGAGAGGGAGGCATGTTGAGCCAGTGTTTGGGGCAGTAGCTGTGCCAGCTGGAGAGGCAGCATCCCTTTCTCCTCCTCAGAGCTTGCCTAAGTGGCTCTGAGCTCCTCCAGCCATGTATAGGAACGGAGCACTTGGCTGACACCTAGATTACACAAACCAGTCTGGATAAAAGAAGGTTAGTCATATAGGTTGGACTATTTGTCCTAGTCATGAACCAGATCAAGTCAGTTTTTGATGGGGCTGCTGGTAAGAAGGCAAATTAGTCTCTTTGTTTAAAGTTATTTGCTATTTACATGCTCCTGTGCACTTCCCCTCTCTTCCCTGAAGCACAAGTGCTGTTTCAACCCCCAGGACATGGCAGCCCAAGTGGAAGCTGTGGAGTCTGCCTGAGAAAATTTCTCTTGAGGTTATTTCCACACCAGTTGTGAGAATCTGAGTGTCTGGGATGGTTCAAATAAGCAAACAAACTTTGGAGTGCTACCTCAGATCCACTGGCTCGAATGCTTTTAGCTAGTCCTATTGATGTTAGCAGTGAGCACAGGCAGCAAACAAACAAACAGGTTCCTGCCCGAGGCAAGGAACAAACACAGGCAAAACAAAGCATTGAGGTGTGATCCTATTCTCATTGAAGTTGATGGCAAAACTCCCACTGGATTCAGCAACATAGGTTCAGCCCCAGACTGAGGTTGTTACTGGAAGGGTTCCTGGGCCAGGTGGGTTAGCAGGAATCTTTGAAATGAAACCTGGAAACCTTTAGATGTTTTCCTGTCACTTCTGTGGGCTTGAGCACATCCTGCTGCAGATTCTGAAGAGGAGATACAGCACAGCCTGTGGGGTCTGTGAGTCAGGCACATGCAGGGCTGCCGGAGGAGGATCAGCTCCTCTATCCCTTCTGTGGGCAACTGTGAAGGGATGAAACATAGAATCATAGAATCATAGAATGGCCTAGGCTGGAAGGGAATCATTTAATACAACCTCTCAACTAGATCAGGCAACACATGGGGACCGAACGGGGATCGAACCCACGACCTTGGCATTATCAGCACCATGCTCCAACCGACTGAGGAATATGTGACCATCCTATGCCTCTGTGTCTTCTTCCATAACAAATTTCAGAAATGGGCCTCAAGCCCATTGCCTGCACCTTGCCAAAATCTCAACCTGTGCATGACCCCAGCTGAACAGGAGGTATGGGTGATCAGCTCTTCCACAGCCAGCCCTTCTCACCCAACCTCTGCAGCATAGGGAATTACATGCCGCTCTGGGGCCCGAAAGCACAGTTTTACCCCACTCCTGGCTTGAGAACCAGTTCCTGCAGAGCATGAAGGTTTGGGAGAGCTCCTGCCCCACTTCTCAGAGTAATCGCTGGCCTCTCTGGCTCCCTGGGCGTAGGAGCCCTTCCCTGCAGCAACAAGGCTTTGCCCAATGTTTTTTCATTTGTTCTGTTCCCCTCATTTTCCTTCCCCTGAAAGAGGCAGTTGTAGCTCTGTTAACACTATTTTTGAAAGCTCTCATGCTGTGTGAGCTCAAATCCTTGCATTAATCTACTGCTGTGTTCATTTCACTGTGCTGAAAAGCAGGGAGTTTAAATCCCCTCTAAACACCACTGGTGACACCAGAAGGCCAGTGTTTTGATCCAGCCCCATTAATGGTTACAAGTTTGAATCTAGACAGCAGGGGTCAAGGGCAAGAAAGGATTAGGAATCGCAGCCCATGACACTAAGCTAGTTCTTTTGCCAAACCGGGAATACTGGAGTGCCCAATGTACCGAGTTGGGTTTTGTTTTCTTTTTCTGACATTTGGATTCCAAAGAGTAGGGAATAGTGCTTGTTTGTTTTTTAACATGAAGAAATCTCTGTGAGTGAGCTTTAGGCCTTGATTTATTGCACAGACTAATGAAGTTTCCTATGCCAGGTAGCATGATCTCACTTAGCAGAGACAAGTTTTACACTGTGCTTTTTCAGTTGCTGCAATGACTTTCAAATTAAGCCTAGTTTTTCACAGATCTGCAGGTTTTGCTACAAGGAATGAGACTTAGAAGCTTTCCAAAGTCAACCTCCGCTCGTTGTTCGTATTTCTTGCTTTTACAAAATGTCACCAGCAGAGGGAGGCAACAAGCAGCAGGCGAGGAAACATAAACTTCAAATGACATTTTCGAGAACGCAGACGAAGTCAGTACTCCCAGTGCTAGCTTTTTTTTTTTTTTAAACCTTACTTTTCATGCTGATGCTTCATTTAGCAAATGGGATGGTTGGAAACCGAATTCTAAAACGATAACATTTTTATTGTCATAGTAAACTGCATGTGGCTTTGATCCCAAAGCAGCACTGTAATTGATGCACGATGTATGCTATACGGGCTATACCGAAACTTCCTACCTGTCCGGCACTGGGCACAAACGGCAGTTTCCAGCCTGCCACACAGACAAAGCTCTGCTTCTGTCCTGCAGCCACAGATATTTCACTAATGAGAGAAATTTTGTCTGTGAGCCTGCAACCCCAGCACCCTCATCCAACAGCACTTGGCATCCTCTTTCTCTCTCTTCATCAATTAGGAAAGTTTAACTTTTGTCCTCTGGCTTGCTTGCCTCATTATCAGTTCATTAGCCACTTCCACCTGGGTTTTCATATAGCAAGGTATTTCCTCATTAGCACACACTGCCTTGCACTGGGACGGAAAATAACAAACCCAAGCATCACTTTTCATATCTACTCATATTGTTAAAAAAGCTAATCAGTTCTACACAATCCCATTATTTTATGTCTATATGATCACTGCAAGATAATTAAATCAGTGGTTCATCCATTTTTTTAATGACATCCAAATGTTCTTTATCTCTTCCCTTTAAGGAGAAACTGTATATGTTCTTTTACAATTTTAGATTGATCTTAATCTTACAGTAGGGAAAATATTTACTGCTTTGTTCTTACAGTGCTCAACACAATGGGACCTCAGCATTCTCTAAGGATTTGTCTATATGGGGTCAGTCAGGAGATTAATATGAACTGATTTAAAGTGGATTAGTTAACTGCATTAAATCCTTGAGCAAAGACTATAATCAAAGCTCTGTATGCTCAAAGTGGCAAGTTTGGCAGTCCTCACTCAAGCAGAATTCTCCACTGACAGATGTGTTTGGACAGGGAAAGCAGTAGCTGGCTCCCTGGCTCTTACATAGCCCTTTGTAGACAATTATTAATCTCCATGTTATAAAAATGATAAGTGAAGAGGCTTGCTCAAGACAGCAAAGACAATAAGTCAGGTATCCCTCCCAGTTCCCAGTAAGCAAGCTGATATTTCTATCTGTAATGTAAAGAAAATCCTATTTCCTCTTTGGAATGTTAATCCTGGAAATGCCCTCCACAAAAACAAAGTAACATTTCACTTAGATATTATTGAAACATTTTTCCCTGCTCTTATGAACTGAACGTGCATTTTTTAAATTTATGTTAAACTCATTAAAGAATACTAATGTTAAAAAAATTCAGTAAAATCCAATATTTAAGTAAGTCATCTTGACATTATTATTAAATATTAAAGGAAATGGATATATTATCATGGAATGTTTCCATCTCACAAATCAAAATTTTCTGGCAGAAAGTTAAAACATCTGCAAGTTTTTGGTCAGCCCTGTAAAGAGGTAAAAATTTCTCTCTTGTACAAAAAAAAAGAATCTTAAGCTATTTTAAAGCATTTCTTAAATTGTTTTTCTTCTATGCTGCCTTGAAACTTTACATGTCTATTCAATGTGGACAATTTATTTCTACACTTTTATTACAGCTGAGGGGGAAAACGAAGGAAAGAGGATCCAGAGAAAATGTCATTAGTGATCCAAGAGGATCTCGGTGACTAATTTGGGAAGTATCTATTCAAGATGCTAATATAAAACTTTATATATTGACAATAATTGCAGTGCTCTGGCACCTAAACAGTCATGAATCCCATCCCAGGTTATATTGCCATTTACTGCTTTAGCAACTGCCTTAGTATTTGGGTGTAGGAGAACATTTCAGTTGTGAACAGTTACATACTCTGTGATAGACAGATTTAACAACCTCCTTGCCTGGCTTAATGGTGAAAGATTACTGCTGGAAACGTTAAGTGTATAAAGTCAGTCACTGAGTGACCGAGCCTCTGGGCCTGGCACTCTGGAAATGGCCCTGCAGGCAGAGGCAGAGGGGACTCCTGCTTTGCCCGCAGCTGGCAGCTTCTCCCCAAGTGATATGGCTGGTGCTTCTGGGCAGAAAGGGAGGGAAGATGCTCTCAGATGGTGCAGGACAAGCCCCAGCCAAGCTCCAAGTCTCCTGGCAACAAACAAGTGGCACTTGCCTCACGGTGGTCTCGCTGCTGTGGGGAATGGTTGCCTGGGGTTGGGCTGGGAGAGAGTTCTACACCACCCTTCCCGCTCTCCTCTCCATGGCTAGGGTATCATTCACCTCTGCTGTCAGAAATGGTGCTCAGGAAAACGTAGCTGGATAGAAATTAAAGCCTTTCTGATGCAAGAAAATGTCTCTGTCAATCAGCTCTGAGGGGCTGTTCCAGGATTGAGCCATTCATTCATTCTAAGACTGAAAAAAATCATATTTTGTAAGGGAACATATGAGGAATATATTCCTCCACATTTTCCACAATATTTAGAAATGTATCCTTGAAAAACGGCAACAATGACACAGCCTTCCTAAAACTGTAAACTCTGCAAAGTTCCAATCTGTTAGAGGTGTTTGAATGAGTAAGCACAAAGCCTGCCTGGAAATGGTTAATTTGATAAATAAACTTAGTGAGGGATTGACAGCTGGAGCAGTGCATGAGAAGAGAGTGGGACCAAAGTATCTTTGCTCCACCCTCAGTCATTCTGCCAGATCCATGCAGAAAAGCTCCATGTGCCCACAGGGCAATACATGAAGCCCAGCAGCCTCTAGGTAAGCCAAAACAATTGCTGGGGATTCAAGCCTGTAAATGTCTTTCTGCTTCCTTGTGTGAAGACTTTAGGGACTGATACTGGTTTTATTGAAGTCAAAGCTAAGACACGCACTGTAAAAGAAGGAGGCTCAAGCCCTATATTCACAAATATATTAAAGGAAGGAGCTACAGAACTGGAACAGCCTTATTAACATCAATTCTGATACTCAAGTCCTATAGGAATAATGTATATTTATAAACACTAAGATGACAGATTCTATAGGGCCCTTTGAAATTCTGAGCACAAGTTTTTGTAAGGGCTCAAAGAATGGCTTTTGGCTTGATTTTCATTTAATCCTGTGATTGCACATCACACTTCACAGAACTGGTTGCTTCTGGGAGAACTCAGGGACTCCGAGTCATCTGTGACAGGTAAGCTACCTATAATGGCAATGTCAAAATCACCTCCGGGTTTATTTGTTTCTTTATACAGTCATTCAACTTGAGCTCTTTTAGCGAGCTCAAGAAGAGCAGGGTGGATCTGTAGTAACAAGCAGATCTAACATCAGTTAAGCAACTGATTATAATAGATCACAGTAGAGGTAGGCACATAGTGGGTTTATTATTCTCAGAGGAGTAGTGATTGTTCTCAGATAAGCAGTGATTCAATGACACTACGAGCAACTTTTTGCAGGGCACAGCTCAATTCAGAAGGTCACACTTTCCCAAGCCCTCTTGCCCAGATTGAAGACAGACTTTGCACTGTCCCAATTTTCATTTCTGGACACGGACAGTAGGAAAGTTACTCAACAGTGGTAAGGAAGACATGTTAGGTCAGCACTTTCATGAAACAACAACATAATCTTGTGATTAGTTAGGAGGGGAAAAATCATATTCTTCAGTGGCCCAGAGCTCTGAGACTAGGGCCATGGTTACACACCTCAGCCTGTCCAGGCACACCAACACCACTCAGTCACTCCTGAGTGTACTAAGAGAAGAGAGTATTTTTCAAGCATACATATGTGCGCACACACACACACAAAATGTATATATGTATCAGTGAAAGAAATTTGTAACCAGACAAAGTGTCCTAACCTAGCTTAGAGAGTCATAATTGAATCTCCCGGCCAATACTGATTTGGGGGCACGCAATAGGCTTTATAGGTACATAGGAGAAGACTAGACATGGTTTGTCCTCAGGATTGTGTTCATGCACAGATCAAGAATCAAGTGTATTTTGAGGACATAACCACATTTTTCATCGCTACTGTTTATTATCTGTTCAGCTAATTGCTTGGGATCCATGCCTGCTGCGAGGTAAGTGTGCTGCCCTTCAGACGTGGGTTTCCCAGACACTGTTCTGAATGCCTGACCAAGCACACTGAAGTTTTCAGCAAAGCACAGGTTGCTGAAATGCCAGCCATTGTCATGCACATCTTCAGAAACACACAAAGAGGGCAATGCCTCAGTCTTTGGCTGTCAA
>NW_009724175.1:588-1989 GCF_000703405.1 Apaloderma vittatum | reverse complement strand
GGGCCTCGCTCGGAGCGAGGAGGTGGAGGAGATGTGCAGAGCCCGCCCGATCTGCTGCTCTCTTTTTGCGGTTTCCTCGCTGCAGGTGCGCCGGCGGCCGGAGCATCTGCTACTTCAAAAAAAAGGAGGTGGCGAGAGTTTTTGCAGGGAAACGAGGCTCCCGCAACTCGTTTACCACCAAATTTCATGGAAAGAAGACCTCGTGTGCGTAATGAAACATTCCCCAAGAGCCACAAAGGACAGGGGTACCCACGTGTCCGCGCCGGGGCGTTCCGCAGTGGCCCAAGCGCCCCTCTCCCTCACGCTCAAGCTTTGTTGGCTGAACTCTGGCTCTCCCAACCTCTTTTTTTTTGTTACAGCCTCTAAATTGGACGATTGCGACACGTTGTTTTACGGCCTTCCCCTGCGCAAAGGTTCGCGCGGGCTCCAGCTGCTCCGAGGTCGGGGCCAAAACATTTGCTCTCCAGCCGCAGCCTCCACATGTCAGCGCGGTCCTGGGGGCCCCGGGGCTGGCTCCGAGTCAAACATCAGCTTGATCTTAAAATTGCTTTGATGGCTTCTAACGCCGAGCATAATGCGGGATCTGCGTGTTTTATCTACGCTCCTGCTTTTTACGAGCTTAGTCGCTGCTTGAGATCATCTGAAGTCGGTTTTATTGGTCGTTCCTAAACCGTAGGTTAAAGACCTGTGGAGTTCTCGGTTTTCAGGGCGGTGATCTAAAGCTGAAATTAATTACCGCCGTCGTCTGACGGCCTGATGTTAAAATAACTCGACCCAACTGGCATCTCTTGAGCCTGGTTCGCAGCGTAAGCTGCTTTTTCTAGCAGCCTCGTCTGCCTGGTCCGTAACGGGATTTATCCTTTTCGCCGCGGGCTCTTCTCTCCAGTGCCTGTAGCCGGGCGGCTCTGGCCCGTTTTGGAGGCACCGGCAGGTCCACGCCACATCTCCAGTTGCCCCCCAGCCAGCACCGTCCTCTTTATGCCTTATCTTCACCGAGTTGCTTTTTCAGCGTGTTCTGGAGGAAGGGAGAGCTGTTGGTGTCGGGTGGTTGGAGAAGGTGCCCTGGACTGTGCCCTGAGGCTGGCCAGAGCTGGAAGGAGTCGGTCGCTTCGCTGGCCCGGGTCTTTCTGCTCACGTAATCGCTTCAGGAGCAGGAAACTGGTCAGGTTTTCTCTTGGTCCTCTGCTTTTCCAGAAGAAAACCAGAGAAGAACTGAAAACTGCATCCAGTTTCCTCTGTCCACACTCATCACCATCCAGAGCGACTGGGCAGGCTGGAGAAACGGGCCAGGACAAACTGCAGGAGCTTCAACGAGTCCGGGTGCAAGGTCCTGCCCCTGGGTCGGGCCAGTCCCAGGCACCAGCACAAACTGGGCACCGAGCGGGGGGAGAGCAGCCCTGA
>NW_009724175.1:0-362 GCF_000703405.1 Apaloderma vittatum | reverse complement strand
CTGAGCCAGGGGCGGGAGCAGCTCTGCTGCGAGGACAGGCTGAGGGAGCTGGGGGTGCTCAGCTGGGGAATCCCTGGAGATCCCAAGGTACAAATCTTGTAGTGGAACCGTGAGTTTGTTCGGACACTTCGTTATGGACACAGATGAACGAGCTCTTCCCCTGGTGCTACTGAGTATTTTGCAATAACCTTTCGCACTCAAGAGATCCACCTGTTGCTTTTCGGGAAGAATCCACCGGTTTCTGCAGCTCTGCAGGACTGTGGCATTTCCTCCTTTGTGTTTGTGACCTGGACCTGACCAGCAGGCTGTGCTGCTGCCCAGCGAGAGCTACACGGGCTGGAGAGCCGGGCAAAGGGGAACCT
>NW_009724174.1:32787-40671 GCF_000703405.1 Apaloderma vittatum | reverse complement strand
ATTCTGTGATTCTGTGAAGAGCTGTTAGGAAGAAAACATCTGTGACTTTGAGCTTTGGGAAAACCTGTGGCAGCACCTTGCTGAAGGTGAAAGGCTTATCCTCCAAAGTGCTTGTGTATCTCATCAGACAGTGATTGAGCCAGCTCTTCTTATCTCCCTCTGATGTTCGATCCTGCTTGTTCTTAGCAAGTTTTGGGGTGGGAGGTCTCTGGCAGCTTTAAGGGTTGAAGCTTCATCAGGACTCTTACTAAAAATAGTTCCTCAGCTGCAGCAGCGCTCGCAGGGCTGTATATACTTCAGTCATAAATACATTTCTTCTTAATGTTATGGGCTAGTACAGATCTAATGCTCAGCTTGGACATTTCCAGAGGAAATAGACACACATACACGTACGTCCATGTGCATATACATGCACATATACAGATTTTTTTTTATTTTTCTATTGCTGGAACACCCTAAATGTCTTTTTGTAATTTCAGTAATCAAGTCCCTCTGTGGTTATGAATGCTTCTCTTGCACCTGCTTCCCACTGATAAGGGATAGGAGTAATAAATTCTGCTAAGATTACTTTTCCCTGGCCAGGTAGTCATGTCAATGAAAGACTGCAAGCTTCGATCTGTATTGCCACCTGTTGGGACATGCATAGTGAGCAGCAGTAAGGAAGAGGAAAATTGGAGCAGAATGATGTTTTTAAAAAGCCACAGATAAATTAGAGGAATATATTCCTTTTGTTTCTTCTTTTTTTTTTCCCTTTTTTTCATGATGATGGTCTGGATTATGACTCATGTTGCTCTGTAGTATTTCCTCTGACTTATGGGTCTGCTTGGGAGGTAGGAGGGTGTGAGCCACCTCCAAAGATGTAGAACTACTTTAATTTTCTTTCTTTTTTTTTTATTCCCTAAATGTTTAATTTGTGAAAGCATTTCTGCAAATTCTTCTGGATACTTGTTTGCCTGAGTATGTCTATTCATTTGCTTGTTTGGCTTCCTGGGACAACTTTAAGAGTGGCTGCTCCGCCATAGTCTATGTCTGATGCCTCTGTCCTCCCTTCTGTTATTCCATGGAAATGGCAATTAAAAGGGCAGGTTAATGATTTGTTCTTTCCTTCTATAGGTTTTTGTAACAACTGTATCATACAGAAAGCTTGTAATAACGAATGGAAAGTTATTGATGACTACAATAGGATAATCTGGCCAAGCTTTAAAAGAATTTTTATTTGAGGATAAGCTACACCCACAGATCCATTTTTATTTTTGTCCTTGGTATTTTATTCATCTGTCAGTCTCTTCTCTCTCTCTATTGTCTACAAGGTGCTTTTGGTAAAAGATCAGATGAAAAATTTTCCATTCTTCAAAAATGGAAAGTGCAAAAGTATTACTGCAAAAGTGTTTGAAATGAGTTTCTACTGAATGGAAAAACCTGTTGGGGGAAAAAAATTTCAGAAGGCAGCAAAAAGATACTGGAAACTGAACTGCTGCAAGAGCAGCTCTGTGAATGGAATGCATACATCATCAAACCATATCTTCCTGGAGCACCACAGCTATGTTGCATGAAGCTTTGATTAGGAAAATGGCCCTGATAAGTGGTCAAAGAATAACGTTTTAGAGAAACAAAATGATGTTGTTAGCAATTCAGCTAACATATTTGCTCGGGAGGCTTCTGGTCAACTGCTAAGATGACCTACGTTCAAAGTTTCTGCTGCCAGCACGTCCTGCTGGGAGGTGTGGGATTTCCCAAACTCACCCTTACTTGTGGCAATTGCTGCTTTCCACTCATGGTCGGTTAGGACAAACTGTCTGTCCTTCCTCCCTGTCCTGCATTTCAGAAAGATACCAGCACAAGCCAGCTCCTCTTCGGTGGCACTTTCAAAGCCCCCAAGCTTTGGAGGGCCACAACAGTGCAGTTTCTCCTCAGAGTCTTTTTCAAATATTCTGGAGTCTGGAAATGATGCACGGTGCTGCTGTGCTGTCAGCTGGCCCCTTCTGTGCGTCTCTTTTATAATTGCTTTCAGCGATGCATTTGGTTCACTACATCTTTCATATAGCGTTGATTTCAGATAAACATTCCTTTTTTCATATCTTGTCTCCACTTCTATGCGATAAGGAAACCTATTTTTTTACTCATGAGGTTATGGGGCATACATTTGTTGGAGGGTAATTTCACTAATTTTCATTGAGTACACTGACAGCACAATTATCATCTCACTTGGCAGCTGTTCCCTTGAATTTTAAACATCCAAAACACATGCGAGGGCACTGCAGGAATTTGGTTGTATTACTGTCTGTTGCTTGCACGTGTTTAGGTTTTGGGGAGGAGAAAGCGTGTTTCTGCAATCCCCGAGATGACGAACCAAAACTTGTAGATGCCAGCTATCTGATGAGAAGAGGTTTGGGAAATACTATCAGATTTAAGAATGAAAACTATAACCAGTGCATTACAAAAGGGAGCAATTAAGATCAAACACTTGAGCAAAGGAGATAAAACAAAAAACCAAGAAATACTAATTTGGTAAAATCTGGCAGCCTTTGTTGAAATCTCCTTAAGAGTGAATGGGAGAGGCAGCTGCCTGTGATATTTTCTTTGAATTTTCTTCACAGCATGAGCTGGTTCTGCCACGCCTTCATTCTGAGTATGACGTGGGAGAAGGAGCTGGAGGGTTCTGTTGGCAATTGTATGAGCATTCGCAATGACGTTGATGCGTGTTGGACTTGGATCCCTGGAGCAATTCTTTCATATACAAACGGGAACAAGGCAGATGTCAGTCACAGATTTTTTCATCAATAAATGAAACCTGATTTTTGACAACTCAAACATGATATCTTGGAGAAATCAGTGTTTGGCCATGTGCATTCATGGGATGGGGCTGAAATGCTGCTAGTAGGCAGATGACAAGGGATGAAACTTCAGCATCTCAAAAGAATTATTTCTCTTCACCCATCAGTTCTTTTCCTCTCCCTCTTGCTAGTTTGTTCAGCTGAAAAGGGGGAAAAAAAGGTCGAAACTCTCAGAAGGAGCCACAGGTGCAAGTCTCACTCAGTTTTAGTCATTTGGGTGTTCCTGAGATAGATGTCCAGGGTTTTTATCAGTCAAACTACTTAGATAGACCATGTGAGTATTTAAAAATACAAAGCACATCATTAAACAGGTATGAAAATCTTGAAGCCTTATGGTGAACTGTGCTTTCTACTTTTAATGCAGAAAGCATTAGTGTCTCATCACTGTGGGCCAAGATGCTGCAACAGAGCTTCAGGAAAGACAAGTTTTTGGCCCCTTCTTCACTACTGGGCATGTTTCCCCATTCAGTATGGACCAGAAGATCTTTTTTTCTGGTGGCTGTAGCATCTTCTGTAGTAAATGGTGAAACAGTAAACTCAGAAATAAATGTTAATGAGATAATTTCTAAACTAGGAAATAAATGTTAATGAGATAATTTCATTTAATGCACTGCTGAGGTCTGCTGCCTCTGTTACCTTGGAGATAACGCAGCTATTATCTGGCAGGGAAGTGAATGGGCTGTGTAGGATTTGCCTGAAAAGCACACTTAGGATTCTGTTCTGCACTTTTCAAGCAGTTTCTGTTCCAGGAACAGAGCAGTGATTCTCTGTGTCCTTCCCACATCAGACCTAGAGATATGTTTGACAATCAATAAGTTTTCTATTTATATTTGACTAAAAGCTGAGGTTGGAAAGCTACAATTTATGGTACCCTCATAGTAGAAGAGATGGTTTAAGATGGTGAAGCATTTTTAAGCACACTAGTTTCAGATGGGTGCTTAGGGCAGAGCTCAGCTTAATGCAGAGCACCCATACTTAAAATCGCAGAGTGCGACTGAATAGACTGGGTGGGATCCTGCAGTCCTTCCTGGGAGGTGTTCAGCAGCTGCAGTAATTAACATTTGTGCAGTGGAAATTCTGTTTTTTCTTTGTGTTGCTGGATGAAGGACCATGCCGTACAATTACAGACGTTGCCTATTTATGCATTCTCTTCAGTACTTCTGCAGAAGGCGGTGCCAAATACTAGGAAAAGCTTTTTCACTGTGAGGGTGCCAGAGCCCTGGCCCAGGCTGCCCAGGGAGGTTGTGGAGTCTCCTGCTCTGGAGACATTCGGAACTTGTCTGGACGTGTTCCTGTGTGACCTGCTGTAGGTGACCCTGCTCTGGCAGGGAGGCTGGACTAGATGATCTTTTGAGGTCCCTTCCAACCCCTGACATTCTGTGATTCTGTGGTTCAGGCAGCCTAAGTCTTAAGGACTAAACAGGATTAATCCGTATGAGCTTTCTAACCAGTATTCACCAAATTTGGCAACGCTTTCCCATCATTGCCTAGAATTAATGTAATTTTTGCTCAGTGAGCCCATGTCCTGGTCAGCCCTTCCACTTGTCAGTTGCTTATTTGGTATTCCCCATTCCTGATAAAGGGAAGCTGCTAAGATCCATCACCATTTCCCTTGGCTGATTTAATTACATTATTTTGCTCTCAGATCTTTACCCTAGCTTCACCTTTTGCTCCCCAGTACATCTGCCAAATTATCCCAGGTCCCCTGTTTTGGACATTTTTGTCCTTAGCTCCTGTAGATGTTTCCATTTCACCCTCTGTGCTTCATCTTCCTCCCAGCAGCATCTGTTGTTCCCTCAAAGTCTGCTGCTGCTTCCACAGCACTAGGTAAAAATAGCTTCCTAATGGATGCACACCAATATCTTTCCCTTCAGAACATAATCTTTTTTGTAATACTATTAACTACGGTGATTGTTCAGGCCTGTGTTTGCCTTTGTACATGTTGTACTTACTGTGCTTTCAGTCTGAGCAATCAGCAGGATATGGAAAGGATTCTTTGGCACCTTCGCTTAGTGGTTAGTATTTGCATAGCGCTTTGAAAGCTTAAAATGCTATAAGAGGGATAAGTAATAGTATTAATAATGACATGCTCTACTCTACAGAATGGAGCTTATGTGGATTCGTGGTGATAATCTTCAGTCTCCTCTTTTCCAAATGCTTTTGTCTTTGTGATCTGCCTCTGCCTCATCTTCCTCGCACCTTTGACCGGCTTTGAGAAAGAGGGGGTGAATATTATTAGTGAAACGTTATTTTTACTACCAGTCAGTTGTATCTTCTGCAAGGTTAGAGAGTAAGAGGGGAAAAGGTGCTGGTACTTTAGAACTGCAAGCTTTAACAGAGAGATAGGGAACTTGCTGCGCCCATCAGGAAGATGCAGAAGAAAGTGGAGTGCACTGTGTCTTGCCTTCTGTCTGGAAGTGGTGTTAAATTATTCCATCCCTGGAGTTTTTCAGGTGGTTCTGCGAAACTGCACAAGTGGCTTGTGAAATTCTGTGCCTCCCTCCTGTTTTGACTGGTGTCCTGGGGTGCATCTGCCTTACCTAGGTACCTGCTGCCAGTGCTCTGAAAATCAGGAAGGTCTTTTCTTCCCTATACAACTGAGATTTTTTGGTATATTATCCACTTTTTGATGTGATTCTCTTGGAACTTCCAAGCACCGGTACAGTAAAGGCCACAGAAACATTAAAATATTTTAGCAGATTGTGCCAAAGGGGAGAATCAAGCCTCAGAGGAAATTTACTTTTTATTTTTAGAAATAGGTGATGACCAAAATCAAAGGATCAAACCCTTGACACTTAAAAAAAAAATAAATCAACAACATTGATGCTTCTCTTTCAATTACCTGCAGCATGTTCAGAGACTTGAGTGCAAACAGCAATTCAAAGCTGCTTACTCCATAGAGGCTTTAATTAACTCTAATGATAATTGCAGAGCATGCGTTACCATTTTGGGCAACAACGAACAAGCTTTTGTGGGTGAAAAGCAGTGGGAAACCCCCCCTAGTATCTGAATATACACTTAGTGCCGACTCTTAGACTTTGTTAGGCAGGGGAATACTGTTTGAGCACTGAAAAACTCGTGGTCCTTGCTGCAACCACCACTCCTGCCGTGCAAACTCCTGAGAAATGCAGCTTGGTTTGGCTTTTGGTTTTACTCTGAAAGAGCAGAACTGATCTCCTGGTTTACTTTTTCAGCGTTTCCAGCATCAGTCTGAATGGGGATGAGTTTTTCCTTCCCTAGAAGTATATATACTGTGAAAACACCTGAGACTGGATATATGTTGTTGTACAAAATCTGGGCTGTTTCAAAGGAGTCTTTGTTAATGAGTTTGGCACTTGTGGGATTTAGGCTCCCAGCTTCCTTCAGCTGTTTTGAGAAGTTCAGCCTATATGTAGATGGTTTTAAGAGCACAAACAGCCTCATTCCATGAATATTCTGTATTAATTTTGGAAGTTATCTTGGATGCAAGTAGGACATATCCTTAGTGAACAAGCATAATTCCTCTGACAACTAACCTCAAGTGATCTCAGTAGCCTTCCTCAAATGTACCCGTACCCTTCTTCTTCCTTCTCCTTTTCTATGACTCCATCAGTATTAAATGTATTGAAGACTTGTGGAATGTTAATCTCACCCTACATAGGGAGTCTTACCTCCTTGAGGTTCCTGTTATTGTCTGTTGTTGTAGGGAATTTATCTTGCAGGTCGCCTGCTCAGAAGCATCCCTTTTTAAAAAGTGAGTGTTTTCATTTTCAAGAAGTTGGAAACTAAATCAGTAGAAAAACTTGCTCAGTGTTAATTTATTTTTTTTTCTTTCTCTTTCACCATGTGTTTGATGGGCTTTCAGAATGCTCTCGTTTTTGTAATGGGGTCTGTGAAATGGTCTCAGAATGTTGCATTTCATACTTACGAGCAAGCTAAAGCATAAAAAAGTGGAAGAAAAGTCAAATTCTTTACTTTTGACTAGAAGTTGAAAAAGAGCTAGTGCCATGAAGACACAAAAGAACAGTCTGAAGACTGTTGTGAATGTGAAGCTGTATACACAGATGTTTTGAAAACTAAGCTAATGACCTTACTTCAAAAATCAAAACAACACAGCCAAAATGTTTCTATTTTTTGCTTCCTGATGTTAGGAAACATATCAGATGGACAAAAATGTTTTAGAGATAAAAATAAATTTTAGCAAACGCTTTGCTCCAAAGAGTCAAATGAGATAGTTATATTAATTGTTTATGAATCCTAACCATACTTATTGCTTGGGAAGGATATAAAATAAATACAGTAATCTTAAAGAACGTGTTAGAGGTTCTATATTTGGTAGAAATACTTCCTTAACCTGAAGAGATTACAAGATGATTTAATAGGTCTTTTCCTATCTACATGTGCCGAGGTCTTTGGTGGAATAAGCTCGATGCAAGCTGAGGAGAGGATTGCTTGTTTAATATGTGCCTCTTTTATTACTTTAGCCTTGGAGGTCTTGCAGAAGTGACTTCTAGTTCAACTGGCAGTATCCATTGCTTGATCTGATACCTTTTTGGGTCTTCTCAGTGGGTCATTACTAATGACTTGGGTGTGAGGTGAGGGAGAACCAGTAGACAATACTCTGAACCAATCACTATGCTACTATAGTGATAGTAATTTTTGTCATTTTGGGTTCAAAAAGGAGATAAGCACCCTTCTGGGCATAGATTGCAGTTGCTGGGTGACGTTATAGGAGATAAGGACTCCCTTGGACATAGATGGCATTTGCTGAGTGTCATACTATGTATATTTCTTGGTAACTATTTCATTCTGAGGCTCCTTGGAGCATTCAAGCTGGTAAAAGATTGGTGAGTCCTCTTTTGCATCAACTCCAGTCAGGCACTGATTCTGCAATAAAAGACCTGGAAATTATTTTGAAAGCATTATACCACCACATGATATATGCTTGCTGAGCATGTGCATGTGCTTGTGTGCCTTGAACATTTGAGGGAAAAAATCCAAAGATTTGAAGCTGAGCTTTGCCCTCACTCGGTTATGAACTCTCCGATAGTGCTTATTTTCCTAGATTTTT
>NW_009724174.1:3340-32756 GCF_000703405.1 Apaloderma vittatum | reverse complement strand
GCTCTTGACTCTTACAGTGATGTAAAACCATATCTAGTCATGAAGAAGGTCAAACCTGGAAGATAAAACTAGCTTTAAGGCTCTGCTTCTAATGCTGACAGAGAACAGCGCTCTAAGTAGCGCGCTTGAAAGTAGCACAGCAAGGTGAGCGTTTCCCAAGGTTATAATATACGTGGGAACTTTGCAATTATTCCTAGCTATTGCAGGGTAATCAGAAGTGCAGATTTGCAAATGACTGTGCTGCTGCTGTGCTACAGCTATTTTGTCCTCTCTCCAGTTCTGCCAGGAAAGTACCACTAATTAAAGCTTCAACACTCTGGGAACCTGCCACTCCACTCTCAAAAGTTTTATATTTTCTTCTTCTTTTCTTTGTTCATCTCTCAGAATTCATTCATTTTCAAGATTGTACATTCTGCACCTTGAAGTCGTTCAGACTCCAGTATGAATGTGAAGTTTTTATGTCCCCACTGAACGATCTTTGAGGAAAAATCCCTGTTAACGGGTCTTGCTGACCTTTAGAGGTAAAATGTTTTCACTACAGCATTTTTTACACTGTACAATGACTGGATGAAGCTTCTGTGCACCAGCAGAGTCACTACAATAACTGTTTCTGTCATGCTCAGCCAGGGAAATGATGCTGGGTGTTGGAGGTGCGTTTCGAATCATGTTGCAATGGGAAGGATGTGACTTTGGGGGGGTATTGCCTGTAAAAATGGAAACAAGGAATCTGTTTGGGTTTTTTTTTTTCCTGTTTGCCCAATCAAGGTGCTGGTCGTGTGGAGAATGTGTCAAAATGATGTGATGTTTTGCTGTAAATAAAAAAAAGGAGGCGGAAAGAGGAATTTTTCTATTTCTAGTCTTAAAGCAATTGATTCCAATTCTGTGCAATAATGTCATTATCTAAGTTGTTTTTCAGAATAGAATTTTGTAATGTAGCACAGGCAAAGAATTGAAGCTTGTGTTAGAGCGCTGCAGGTGCTCTTTGTTTAGCAGTACTACCTATTTTTGCTTTTTAAAAAAAAAAATATACAAACCCCTCCTGCGTTCAGATTCTGCCGCTTGGAGAGTTTTGGTGTAGCTGATATTGCAGTCTATGCCCCGGTCTTTTCTGTCTTTATCCTTCTCTCTGAGCAGAGGACCTTTTGCAGTCCTCATTCCACTTCTGGCTTCATCTCCCTGCCCGTGTCTGTCTCTCCAGCTCCAGGCACGTGCCTGAGTGTCAGCGGTGTCTGCTGATATGCAGGAGCCTCACATGGAGACAAATTCTTTGCCATGCCAGGTTGGTGGGTGTTTTACTTGGAGGCATAAAGGTGGTGGTAGGAGGACTTTCTCTGCTAGTCTTGTTTTCTGACTGGGCTTCTGCAGCCACTGCTCTCCGATGATCCTGATACTTGTTTGACTCTATCTCCAATGACAGTAGTGATCTTATTCTTGAAGGGGATTAAGGCAGAGCATGTATTTCATGCTCAGTATTTTTTTTTGGTACAATAAGTCCTTTTTTTTTTTTTTTTTTTATGAGGACATTAGTGTCTTGCAATCTCTGGTGTGTCATACTCATTTTGCCTCTTTGCCCCCATAGCAGGCAACCCGGGTGGGTAGCACCATTATAAATGTCCCAGAACAAGGACCTGTACTTGTGCTAGAAAAATAGACAGACTGGGAAAAAAATTAAGGGTAACAGACTGAATGGGAGTCGATCAGAGTGTCTTTATTGGCAGCTGTTGATGAGCATAGAGGAGGGTGTTGTCAGATCTTTATGTAAATTGTCCTGAATTAGGCTGCCATGATATAACTTGTCACTTCATGGGCCAATTGTGAAGTATGAAGACAGTGAGGTAGAGGTGACACCGGTATTTTGGACAATTTTGTTAAGATATAAGTGGAAAGAGGAACCTGAAGTCCACAGTGAACAGAGACTAAGTGCTGGAATATGGGCCATCCTTGCACACAGCTCTGCTGTACGACATTTCCAAACTTCTCCTTGCTCACAGGTTTTTGAGGTTGTTAAATTGATAATTCTGTAGCCAGAAGAGCCTGAAACCAGGTTAACCAAAGCCATCGTATTATTCAGACTGGCTTTTGCCTGATTTTGTCCAAACTGCTGTTTATTGTGCACAATGGACTCCCAAGTGTAAGCTATTGATTGCATTGACAATAAGTGGCTTCTGAGAAGTCTTGCATTGCTGCTCTGTGAGAAGGTTGTGTGATGCTAATTGCTCTGACTCAAGGGCAGAACAGATTTTAATTTACAAATTCATTATTGTGCTGTAGCTATGGCCTTTATAGACTTCTCACAGGTAATTGTGTTGTTGGAAACTCCTCTGATCAGAAACAAAATTATTTGTAAGATTTAATAGCAACCAAATTTAAAGAAACAGGGTGTCCTTGTTAAAATCAGTGGAGCAAAACCTCTGCACGCAATGGTAAGTGGAATAATTGATGCAAACTCCACAGATATACTTGTCTGTTGGCACAGTATCCTGTACCAGCAATAACAGATGAAGCTCTGGGTCCAGAGACAAGCAGATCCAGGTGTGCACCTGGAAATAGGAAATTATGTCTTTTTTGGAAGAAGCTTCCTAGCCCAGTTGTGAACAAAGACCCATGTCCATGTAGAGAATCTACCTGCAGATGTTCCAGATGAGCAAAGTTCATCCCTCTTTGCTAGTTCTCTGGTTGGCGCTCGGACCACTGAAACATTTCTATATTGAAACATAAGGAGACCTCAGTAACTTGATGAGCATATTGAAACAACTGAGCAGCCTGGATTGCCATTGCAAAGTGCAGTAATGGTTACGCTACCACAGATGTCCAGTTAAATTCTTCAGTTTTAAATAGGATGCAGTTGAGCTACCTGGGCTACACCAATAGTATCAAAGAGTTTCTGGTCCAAAGAAAAAGAGAGAGATTTTTGTTCTTCTTTTAAAGTCTTCAGCTGCCCTTATTTGTAAGGTTTTTAGGAATGTTTAGTTCAACACTTGTGCTCCAGTTGTGCACAGCACCTCAGCTCCTTTACAGCCTCTGTGAGGAGCTTGAGCAACCAGAAGGACACCATTTCCTTCTGAAAATTCTTATGTAATTTCTGAAAGAATTGCACTTTCTAGTGGAAAGCACTTTCATACCCTTTTGACTAGCATTAATTTTATGATTATATTGTGTGAAAGTCACATTTGGAGTCCCTAATTAGGATTTAGGATCCCATTAGTCAAGCTGATCTAATGACAATGAGACAACTGATAATGATGAGACAGTGGAAAAGAAACAATTCTGACTAAATAGCTCATTTATGTTTTTCAAATGGTCAACAGACTTTAATGAATAACTCTTCCCAGGGCCTTCTTTGAGAAAAATAGCTGTGGGTTAAGTACTAGGTGTTGTTATTTGGCCATTTCTTTCTGTGAGCTGCTGTTGTACGTGGTGCCTAACACCTGGAACTTTTGCTCTGGTACTTGTAGAGAGGCTTTATGTGGAAATCTTTAATATTACAAACAAACAATTGCAGGAAGCTCATCATGGTTAAAAGCTGCTACTTCCTGGAGACAGCCTTATTGGAGAACAGGAGTTTTTAGGTTTTTAGATAATAGCTTGTGGGAAGTGCAGGGGAGTAAGCTGAGGCACCAGCCTGAAGCTCTGAGGGTCTTCAACGAGGGGAAGAGAATACACATGGGACTGTTTCCTTCTTATTGATTGGGTCAGAGAGAATTCTTGCAGGGAAATGATGGGGAAATGGATTCAGGAGAAACAAGATGCACTGCTAGCCCCTGTTGGGTGTCATCTGCAGCAGACAATTAGCAGCGAGCTCGCTAACTGAGCACCAAATGAGGATGGATCTGGGCAAGGGCTGTGAATTCACTGCTAATTCTTGTGCTCGTTATTCTTCTGGGGAAGAGAATCGAGCCTGTGCTCTGATGTCCATGCTGGTCACGCTTCTTTCTGGTAGAGTGATTTGTGTTTTACTCTCTTGTGAATATTCTAAATAATACAACTCGAGGTGAAGGAAGAGCGATTGTTTTCCCAAGAAGCTGCTGCCTGTCCTTTCTGTCAGAGGTTTGTTGTGGTACCTTCGTGAATTGTTGCATCTCCTGCCCACCAGATCCAAACCGCTGTCTGAGCATTGCTTCATCACAGCTGGAGGGAGAGCAAGAGAAGCCCTGGTAAGACAAGGTACCAGGTTGGTGCTGCTCTGAAAGACAAAGCAGACAGACCTAGGGAAAGTGCTAGAAATCGGAGACTGAAACTTGTGCTCTTCTTGTCCCAGGAATAAGCAACTGTATGGAATTCCGTGACAGCGGCAGTCATACAGAAGGGACACAGTTGTCCCAAGGGTCCGCGTGACATTGGGTGCCAAGCTGTGGATCAAATCTACTGTCTGTCAGTGTGTATGGGAAATTGAGGATTAGCTTCAATGTTTTTCTCTGGGAGGAATTTAGAGATCTTTGGAAATTCACATTTAGGATGAGACTAAACATCAAGAATCACAGTTTAAGCATATTTTATTTAGAAAACAAAAAAATAGCAGATGGTGCAGAGGGTTGGAACTAGATGATCTTCCCTTCTGACCCAAACCATTCTATGATTGACCAGCCTTTCTGAAAGGCAGCAACACATTCTGGCTTCCGACTTCTTTTCACTATGTTTCTTTGAAAGCCCTTCCTCTGCTTGAGGATGGAAGCCCCTAGAGACAACTTGGTGATATCTTCATTTAGTTAAATGTTGAAGAATCATTCCTTATTGTAAAAAAAAAAAAAATAAAATAAAAATGATTATTTCCAAGGAGTTGCAGCAAGTGTTGCACAACTTCATAAGTAACATCCCACTTTCTTGAGTTCAACAGCTTCTGAACGACCAGGCCCTCATGGATGACCTGTTACTTCACCAGCGCAGTGTGAATCATTCCAGCAGCGCTTTCCCCAGGCCATATGGTTCCCTAATGCACTGGCTCTGATAATGTGCTGACAAACAGCAGGTGCTACCACATGGAAAGTGAGAGATTTGCGATGATTTCCTCTCACCAGCTGGACACATGAACATTTGAGTTGTTAAATGGCTTTTGCAGGGTGTTTTTTTTTGAACTGCAAAATGAGAGTTTGTGGTACCATATGGGGAGAGAGATGAGTAGATTTTGTTTTCTTTCATTTGATTTTGAGTCCTTCCTAATCCTTTCCTTGGAAATAATTGAGGATTGCAGTGGCAATTCAGACCATGCCTTCCTCTGTGTTCCCAGCAGACAGTGGTCTCCCATTGGGCCACGGCCAGCACTTGGCCTGAGCAGTTATTTCTGAAAAAGTGACATCTTATTTGTCATCTGCTGTAACAGTCAAAGGTTCTAAAGTCTTTTAGCCTGACTCTTGAATTTCTACTGTCTGACCTAGGTTAACAAGTGCTGGAGGTATGGTCCAGTTTTACACAAACAACACAACCAGATCTGTTGAGAGATGAAGATTATTCGTACACTACTTAAAATCAACTGAGCTGTAATTCACAATTATTATTCACAATTCTTATATTGATTATGGAAAACATTCAGCCATCCTTGATGGTTATCTGCTCAGAATTGCCCGAAGGCGCACGCAGAGGAATTAAATCTGGCTTGCAGGTGTATTTCATAAGCCCAGTTGCTAGAAGGAAAGTAAGATGTAGCAAAGAGTTCAATCTGTTGATAATATTTGTGAATGTGTTTTGGATATATCCAACCCCAGAATATCCTGGTGATTGGCATGTCAGACTGAGAGACAAGCCCACGTGGGAAGGTGGGCTGGTACTGAGTTTGGTTGATTTCTTCACTCTTTAAATGAAATCGTGTTGGGCTGTATGTAAGCTGTGGTTATGATGGTTTGCTATCCAAGCAAGGCATAAACATTAAAGTAATTCACTGCCCTTTCCATCTGAATAGAGGAGGACTATTGTGTCTGGTAATGGCTGTAACTGAGCTGCAGTGGCTCGTTCCCTTCCTACTCGTTTACGGTGCTCATCCATCAACCCTACCAAGGCGAAATTAAAGAATAGCATTTATAAGCCATTTAATTCCAAAAGAGTCAGGAAATGCATTAATGAGCTTATCATAATGGATGCTTTTATAATGCAGACAAAACGTGGGTTAATTTTAGTCCTGAGAGGAAAGAAATCAAAGGCCAGATATCAATAGTTTTGATCGTACAAATAAGAAATTGTCTAAGAAAGCTTGTGTGAGCTCCTCCTGCAGGGAGGACTGGGGAGGACATGTTTAGTCCCAGGGCTGAAAGGACTTGTCTTGGTGGAGAAGAGCTTGGGATGCAGTGAAATTTAATGGTTCTTTGGTGTGTGAAACTCACTGCTCAGAGAGAAAACTGGACTTCTTGATTTGAAGGAGTATTTGAGGCTGATATTTAAAAACAGTGGAGGGATTTGTGGACTACAATTTCATAATATAAAGGAGACAGGTATAGAAGGTAGATGTTATTTCTTTTTAATGACTCACATATTCCCTAGTTGTTGTCAACTTTTACACACTGCTGAAATATTGGAACGGATATAAGAGGTGGCAGTTGTGCTACAGGATTTCTCCTGGGTGGAAAAACTGCAGGTTTTCAGTGTAGCAAGTGATGCTGCTAGAAATTCAATCCTCATGGGAGGAATTGTCCTTTAGGAAAGAGCCCCAGTAAATGGGGTAACTGGAAGAGGAGATAGCTATAGGAGTTTCTAGAAAAAATGTCGTTAGATGGGCAGAAATTTTGATCCTCTAATAAATTGATCAAAATACAGAATCTGAAACTGTAAGAAAATATTTTTATTTCTTTTCTGTCTCTTTTTTTTTCCTGGATGAGTTTTCCTGTGTTATGAAATATCGATACCTTTGCTGGGCAAACTATCCTCAGCTCTCCAGGCTTGGAATACCAGAGAAACATTATCTGGGCAGGCAAGACAATATTATTGCACCTCATTGGCATTTAAGAAATTGCCAGCAACTGTTGCAGGAAACCTGAGCTTGCCAGGTATGTGGTGTAACCTCACGTAACATCCTCTGATCTTGATGTGTTTCAGATGCTACCCACTCCTCTTGCATCTCTGTGCTGCTGGGGTGTTCAGATAATGGCAGTGGGGGGAAAAATAAGCCCTGCACCAGTCCAGTTTCTCTAGGATATATCGCATCAGTTGGAGCCTGTGAAATCCTCCACTCAGGACTTATTATTCATGGCCAAGTTGATGTTGTTATGCATAAATACAAACAAAATGTGAGTCTCTCTCTCCTGGTACTTGACTTTGAGCCTTTTGTCCTTTGAACTATTTTCACTTACCATCCAACTTTTACATACGTAGCAATTCCGTACGTTCCTGTCAGGATGTGTGGCATCATCTCACTTTTTGTGTGATGCTGTTAACATACAGCTCAGGAAAAAAAAATCACGTAATAAAAGACCTTGGACTTGAGCAGCAAGTCAGTGTTGCTGGAGATCTGCCTGCAGCAAAAAATGTTGATGTGTTTTACGTGGTGCTTGGAGCCTGCAGCACCCAGGGATGTAAAACTATAATGCCAAGTGTGTTATGGGTTGTGGTGTGGTGTTTTGGGGGGTTTTGAGGTGTGTGTTTTGTGTTTGTTTGGAGTTTTTTTGAAATAATTATAAGCTGGGCATCATCAACAGAAAAAGAGAAGTCCTGGCCTGAGCTAGACGTGCCCCAAAAAGAACCTAGCCTGCTGCGTGGTCTCCTGTGCATTAGAACCATGAACCAGCCCAAGCAGAAATAATGGAAGAAAAGGAGATTGTTGCTGAGTTTTGGATTGGGTCTCTTTCCAGAAAAGACCTTTGGCATCAAATATTTCATCTGAGAGATTGAGGTTGCTGTTTCATGACAAGTTTAATAACTCACTTTTGCCATTTAACTCAGTTTTATCTCCAATTTCTATTCTCAGCTTGTCCCTGTTCATAACTGGTTACGTCAAAATTCACTAAGCTATTCTAAGCTGAACTGGCATAAAATCTTGTGTGCAGAGAGATGGGCCACTTTGACCAGACTGACATCGCATCCCAACTCCACGTGCTTTTTATGTGCATATGGACATCTCCATATGTGAATAAAGATCAGTGCGCGTCCCTCCAGGCTGCAAGCGTGTGATCTCTGTCCTGTTTTCGGCAGCGGGAGATGATGCTTCAACCCTGCTTCCAAGCTTTTCTCAAACTCTCCCTGGGTAGGAGGGCTTCTGGCATCTCTAGATCTCTGTTTCTGCAGTCCTTGCCTCTCTTTGCCTTGGTTGTCCACCTCCAGCTTACTTATTGTCCTGTGTAATTGTCTTTTTGCTGCTTTGGTTATCTCTTGAAATAAATGAGAAAGATGAAGGTGACTTGGCATAATTATTCTCTGGTGGGTTAATGGGGCCCTTCGACAAGCACGAAGTGATTATAAACATTAAGTCCAATTAGGAACATGGATGACAGTTCTGGGGAGCTACACGCTTCTATATTTTCTGAACTGTGATGAATTTCCTTGCTTGCAGAGCTCAGTGTCTCTTGCTTTTCTGTATTTGTGCACCTCCTAGGAGGGAAAAATGCCCACAAATACTGGGGAGATATCCCCCGTACTGTAAAAAAAGAGCTATATTTTGCCTTCTTTAAGCACTAGCCCTGTGGATTGAAATAGGATTCTGCACGAGGAGGAATATGTGAATCTCTAGGGAAGGGAAAAAGTAAAATAAAAAGAACAAGAAATTTGCAAGGCCAGACAAACCAAAGGCATTAATAATGAAGGGCTCCAGAGGGGTTAAGTAACAAGCAGCTGATTCATGAATGCAGGAGGCTGAAACCCTGCAGTGATTGAGGGCGGGATCGACCAGATCAGGAAGGAGATGGTAGAATGGGCTTTGGAGAAGGCACAGTACATGACAAAGAGGGTCAGAATTGTCTTTTAAATGCTGCCATAGTGTTACAGGAATTGCATGGGATCTGAGCCGTATAGTCTATATGGATTTACTGGGGAGTTATAGAGCAAGGACACGGGGCAGTCACGAGGCAAAGCAGAGAGGTGAGGGCAGAATGCAGCTCCAGCTGGTAGCAGATTGGAGTGCTTTGCATTTAATAACAAACCTCTTAATGCAGCATGGAGAAGACTGGACTTCTCAGACTCTGAAAATCTGCAAGTCACTTTGCCTCTTTTTTTTTTTTCTTTTTTATTTGTTTCAACTATAAAAACTTGCTGACTGCTATGTGTTGCTGTCTTACAAAGTATTTGGATGTCTATGGGCAAAAAACAGGAATAGACTGAAAAACTCTGTACATTATTTGCAGTGCTTCCCAAGAAATGTGCTACAGAAGTGCTCATGTACTTCAGATGATGGAGCCTGTTACTGATGCAAAGGATGCATTGTCAGACATAAAATATTGCAAAAGGTATAAATCTAAGTTGGATGTAAATGAGACGAAGAGGGCAGGAATGGGAAATGCACAGGGTCAGGTTCTGATAATTTTGCTCAAAGCAGATGCTGCTGACAGCAAGTGAGGCAAGACAGAGCTTTAAAATGGCAATGGATTTGCCTGCGAGTTGTTTGCTAGTAAGAAAAATACTCTCTTCTACACCAGGCTGACCATGCTGAAGATGTTGCCTCAGTGTCTTGGTTACTGCCCTGCATATCTGGCTCATATCATTTGTGCAGCAAGGGGTGATAAAGTGCTGTGATGAGCCTGCTTAAAGTCACAGTTGTGAAATTTGCTAAGTAAACTGTTAACAGTACATGTGAAGAGTGGTCATAAGTTGGGATTTGGGAGGTAAACCAACAAGCAGCAAGTTATTTGGGCAGGGAAAATGCTACAGATACTGTCATGGGGCAAGGACTCTTGCAAAAACAAGCCTAGCTCCAAAGAAAATGACTATGTGGTAGGGCTGAGGCTGGGGTCTCCCTGCCAGCTGTCTGCGGGGAGAAGGCATGAGGCAAGGTGGAAGGCTCATGCCAAAGCCCTTTCTGATTTTCTTGGGTGGAGTGGACATGATGACTGTTGTTTCAAAGAATGGGCTAAATCCTGAGTAGGAAAGGGGAGGAGGAAAGGCTCTGTGGGTGTAGAGTAGCTGCTGTGTACAGGCTGTGATCCATAATTTAGGCTGGAAGTGAGTTGCCAAATGCAGCTCCAAGGTGGATGAGCATCATAAGGTTGTGGTGCTTTAAGACCGCCCATCTGCAACACAGTTTTAAAGGACAAAGATGTAAAAAGATGAAAGCTGTCCCCAAGTAGGCTGGGAAGGGGCAGAAGCTCTCAGCTTTCACACTGAGAAGTCTCTGTGGTGGGACTGACTTAGAACCCTGATGCAGGAAGGTATTGCACAGTAGAAACAACCTATTTAAACCTGAGCTACGAATCAGAGCAAAGCAGACACCTGAAAAGTCGCTTAAAACCGAAGAAAGGACAAGGAGTAGAAAGCAAAAAAAGGGTAGAATGCAACAGGTACGTTGAAGATGGGGATTAAAGCAAAATGCCCCAGAAATGTTCCTTGTCAGGCTCTGTTCCTGTTAAGGTATCTTTGCTTAGCTTGCCTACTGAAATCTTATTGACACAGTGAAAATGAAATTCCCTCTCCATCAGTTCCTCTTGTAATTAAACAGTCTGAAGTAACCCACCTGACATCCCCAAACCACTTTGTTGCACTGGATCTGCTCTCCTCCCGGACTGGTAGCACATCAGAAGGGTTTCAGGAGTTGGCTGGCTTTGCCAAGGGTTGTCTCTGATTCATATTTAATCAGAACTTGGAGTGAAGATTCTGGGTCTGAGCCCAAACCATTAGCATTCAATTGAAGATTATAGTTCAGAAGGCTGTCCTTAATCAGAGCTTGGGTGCAGGTGGCTGTGTTTTTGCCAGTCTCCGGAGTGATTATCTTTTATTAGTTGCCTTTTCTCTCAGTGCCCTGTACCTAACTTGTTCTGCGGGAATGCAAATATGGTTTAGCTTGGCTCCTCAAGCTCTGAAATGTTTTTTTGGATTAATACAAGTAACTCCTGTTTTCCTTTTAATTTCCTGCATTACTTTGCAGCTCTGATTCCCTGATTGATGCCCATGTTGCTGCATCTGTCTCTGCCCAGGACTGGCACACATTGGCTAGAACTGCTCTGCCATGTCCTAGCTGGGGAAGAAGAGGGTCCTGCAGCAGAGGGAAGCTCTGGGTCTGCATAGTCTTCTTCAGCAGCATTGCCCTCCACACCTCTGGTAGTGGCTGGGCTATTTCCGTCGGGATGACCATTTAACTCCGTGTCAACCCAGAGTGTCTGCAAAATAATAGTCTGAAATGAAGAACTCTGGCTATGCCTGATTTTTCACCCTTGTGTGCTGCGGGAAAGGGAGGATGCTTTCACTCCCTGGAGAAAACCCATTAACTGATTTCGGATGTGACGTTTTCCAACATGTTAAATATTCTATGGGAGTTATACTGTAATCACAGAGATACTTGACATCTGGTCCAATGTCACATTTTATCTTTGCATACTATCACCTCGTTGTCTGGGAACGCTCTCTCCAGGGGCTATTTTGAGAGAGAGAGAGGCTTCAGCTGCCAATGCCTGGGGCTGTGCAGCGCTGTGCCCGACCGAGGGGCTGGCGTGCATGGGCGGCTGCTTTCCCGGCACCTCCAGCCTGTGTCACATCACGGTTTGTTAGAGAAGGTTTAATATGAGCTTGCGGTGAGCTAATTCTGGACTGTCTGGAGTTTTGGTTATGTCATGAGGTATGACACCGTTCACCTCCCGCTCTTCAAAGTGCCACCAAGTATTTTTCATCTTTTTCTGTTCTTCACCTGCCAAGTTTTAAACCAATATTTTGTTTTAGTGTTGATTTGTTTCCATGGATCTTGGTGATGTTGCATAATAATAACTGCGTTCACAGTAACCAAATAAGAGTGGCACAGGCTGTTAATCAAGAGAAGTCAACTGGGGTCAGAGAACCATTTCCAGCCATTTTGTATAAGCAAGATACGAGGTTTAAATCTTGCTGCTAAACAGGATTAAATGCTCCTGTGGCCTCTTGTGCCACAGGAATTCTGACATTCCTGTGTGAAAACGCCAAATGTTTTTCTCTTGCCTTAACCTTGTGAAGTGTGGCAGCCAAAGTCATTGGCCAAAAAGTGCTTGATTTGTTTTGTGCAGGGTTTGAACACACGTGGCAGCCTGGACTTGTCCCAAGCAGTTTCAGCATCTGAAACTCCTGCTTTGTGTCCAGTCAAGTGAGGAAGAGACAAGCACTTGCACAAGACACTTCAATCACCTTAATATTTAAATTTTCCCTTGTCAGCCCTGGCTTTGTTGAGGTGAGCCCCAGCAACTGTGGTCCAAAGCTGCAGGTTGGAACTTGGAGCTGAGCAGGATGAATGCAGAGCTCCCAGCGCTGCTCAGCAGCCCCTGCACAGCACACAGGTGGGAACCACAACTGAGGTTTGACAGCTGAAAGAGTAGGTTAAGATATTTCAGGTGGTCTAGAACTGGAGCTTCAGCTTGAGATGTCCCTCAAGGCAGAAATTCAAGAGGAAGAATACTGAAAAAAATGCAAAGAATACATGGATCTTTAAAACGTTATACATGGATTTTTAAAATGTTACATATTGTCTCATGCAGTCAGAAATGTGCATTTGTCATGCACATCCACCTAATTGAAGGGGACTGTTCTGTGGGCTCTTTGATGTCGTAGGCTGGATTTTGAAAATGTGCAGATACGTCTGTCTGTGGTGTCTTGGTGGTAAAACACCGACAGTGCCTGTGCTGTTTGTGAGTGTGTGCCTGTCTGTAAAGCCTATAGGAGAATTAACTGCTTTCCTTGCTGATGTTCCACAGAAGTGCCATCGGACTGGACCAGGATGGAGGCTCCCTGGTTGTGTATCTCTCTCCAGTGCTACTAAAGCATCACGCATTGGCACGTGTTTTTGAGCAAAGCCCATTCGAATCTCTGTCTCCCCTCCTCCAGTGTTTCCCTTGGCACTTCTACTGATCACAGCTATATCTTGTTTGACCAAGTTGTTCCTTGTCTGCTTTCTTTAGCTCTCTTCTCTTAGCCAAGTCATAAATCTGGATTTGCAGCTGATATTGTTCCCAGGAAAAGTGCAGACATGGGGTTATGACTTCCCCGAGGGATGTGGTTGAGTGGAAGAATTGGCCTATCAAGTAGAATAGATGCAAAGTAGTAGTCTGAAAATAATGGGCAGGCGAACCAATCTGGAATGAAATCACCCCTGTTTTAAGTATTGTCTTCACGAGAAAGCCTTTTAATCTCTGCATTCCCCCTCTCTGAGATCTCAAGCTGTTTCAGGGATTTGAATCATGTCAGCCGTTTGATCATTTGCAGTGTGTTTGTGGGGTTTTCTTTGTTGTTGTTTTTTTTTTTTTAGTCTGAGATTTTTTTCTTATACCAAACTGTTTATGAGAATTAATTATAAAATCTGATTCCCCGGGGACTGTCCCAACTCTCAGAAATCCCATAGAGTCAGTGCAAAGGCCTGTAAAAACCAAAAAAAAGCAGCGTGAATTTCTCACGCGCCATCTGGGTTTGGATTGTTTGGGATCAGGGATAGTGTTTAGCTGCTGTTTGCTGCGGTGTTGGTGAGGAGCAGCCTTGGGGGTCAGTGGGGTAACATTGCTGTTTCCAGCTGCTGCCACCTGTTCTAGGGTTATCCCTGCCTTGTTCTGGGTCTTTGTTTTAGACAAAGCCTGCAACTCTGGAGGGTAAATACGGGAGTTCAGTCACAGTAAGAGGCTGTTTGCATGCTTTTTAACAAACAGTGAAGAGAACTTCCAACATAGCTTATCCCAAGATAATAATTCCATGTTGCATTTGGCTTTTCATTTGTGTGCATTAATGTATCGTGTCCAATGGTGAAGGATCTATAGGCATGAGGAGTGTATTGGTCGTCCTTACAAGGGAGCGTGGGAGAGCTTCATCTTGCCCTGCCACAATGTCATTTGCTGCCGCCGGGAAATCGCAGTGCTGCCCTTCTCCCTGTGGGCACACACCAGCTTCTTTTCTTCTCCTCTCCATTACGAATTCTCTCAGGGTAGCTGCTGTCACCATCTCAATCTAACTGAGCAGTGCCTGCACACAATGATGCCTCACGACTCTGTTGTTATAGAAATGCCTATAATAAATACCTTTATGCGCATTATTGGACTCCTCTCATCCATTTGAGGTAGATAAATTATGGAACAATGAGACTATCTTGTCTAAGATCATACATTGAGCGTGCAGTAAAGCAAGGTTAACACAGACTGGTTCTGCTCTGTAGCCCTGTGCAATAACAGCTCTGTCTTCTACTGCAGGAGTAGAATAGCTGGAGGAAGAGGATGGTTAAATCTCCTTGTTGAATCCTTCAAAATCTTTGGGCTTGATGCTATTTACTAAAAGGATCTTTTGACACTGCTTGCAGCTGTAGAAACTTGTATGCGCTGTACAGGGGCTGTGCTGTCAAGAGCAGAGTGGTCTGAGCCTATGAAATGAAACCTGGCAGCGGCTTTAAAGACTGTTTAGCATTGAAAATCACAGGGAACAGCCATTGTAAACAGCCTCTGAGCTGGTGTCCCAAAGGAGCAGAGAGAGCAGTCCCAGACCTCTCTTGGGGAGTGAGCCTTGAATCTTTCCTCCTAGCACATGGTAGGCATGTGCTAAAGAAATCTATCCCGTACCTTGATGAAGAATTTAATAGATTTTATGCATAGACTAGATTTAGCACAGACATAGACAGTTTGAGATCAGATAGCTCCAGTTGCAATGAGTGATGTCTTTTTCCCTTTTCTCTTAAATAAATGTGAAGCTTAAATCATGGTCCTTAAATGTCAAGCTGGGCTCTGTTGTGGCTGCTGGGTTTCCTTCCATTGCCCCTCCACAGCAGGTGATGGTCTCTTATCTAGAAAAGCCCTGCAAACCTTGTTTCCTTAAAACTGTAGAGCCTCAGATACTATGTTGGAGATGGGAAATTGTTATGCTTCAGCACCTGAGAAGTTGAAGGACTCCTTGGGTATATGCAAAACCACAGCATACAAATTCAGAAATCTAAGCTGACAAACTTAGAGTGTTGCAGATCAAACCTGTTACAGGAGGGCTGTGTATTAGCTATTCCATTTTGATAATTGCTGTCGTCATATATTAAACTCTTTGGTTAATTCCAGTTCTTCCCCCCACAAATCAGGAACACTTGGTGCATTAAGGTCTGATCTAGTGGCAAACAACAGATGTACAGAATTTAGTTGAAAATGGGTTGATGTTAAAGCAAGGATTTGCATAGGCTGGGAGCCCCAGGGAGAGAGGATATTCAGCAACCCTTCATATACCCTGCAGTGGGCACAAACATCAAGCCTCACTATCACCTGCTGCAAGCTACGGGCTGCTCATCTCACCTTGATTTCAAGGAGGAAAAGCTTTTTTGGTACAAACAAGTGGTTTCCAAGCTGTGGACTTTTAAAGTGGTCTCTGTCATCACAGTAAAGGGGCTGCAAATCTGCCTGGTGCTTACAGCACATAGCGATCTGTGACAGGTCCCGAGATCAGCTCTTGGGTCAAAAGTCTTTGGGAATTCATTGCTCTCCATGTTTGTCTAAGAGGTTTCCACTGTCATAGCCACAACCAACGCAGTACTATGAGTGAGGCTGGGACTAATCCAGAGTGCAAATTTGCCCCATATCTGATAGTTTCCATGACTTACGGTATGTTTGCAAACCCATGGGAGTAGTTACTTTGCCTAAAAATTTACATGATGGATTTTGCTTAGCTATAGTGAATTATCCATGAGCAATTTAAAATCTGATGACACTTGCATATAATTTAAAGTAGTTCACAAAATAATTTCTGGTTTGTAAATTGGAGTGAGCAGTGCAGGAGCACATATGCAAAACCTGAGCTTGGATCCCTGTTAGTTAGTGCTGGCTGGCAGTGCAGAGACACAGCTTGCTCTTTGTGCAATTTGGAGTGCTACCAGTTCAAACTTTTCACAGCAAAAAGGGTTTTATATCATTAAAATGAATGTCAAAAGGAGCCTTAGCTGATATGCAAATAAAGGAATTATCTCTAATAGGAAAAACTTAATTCTTTTTTCTTTTTTTTTTTCCCCCTACTAAAGAATTGAAACTTATTTCGCTGCTTGGAACAGTCCCATCTGCAAAAATTGCATGTGCTACTTGGCAAGTGCTGTCCAAATCTGATAATCTTGGCAGTATGTTGCTTTGAAATTCTGTTTTATAAGATGGCATTTGCAGAGCTGCTGTTGAAATCGCAGCTGAAGGAAGTAACAGTCTCATCATTCCGCTGCCCAATAAAACATATCTATGAAAGAAGGAAGGAAAACAGCCGGCAGCCTGGGTTGAAATCTGCTTACAGCCGGGCTCCTGAATCTGTCCGCCCTGCCTTCTAAGAAGCTTTTCAAAGTATGAGGGATTTTGAATGGGCTTAGCTGGGAACTGGGAAACATGGTCTTTGGATCTGTCCAGCAAACCCTTTTGTGGAGACTTTGTCCTGATTGGCGGGGTCATCCGCATGATGACAGTGGACTGGCTTGTGGCTCTCCTTCTCTTCACAGCCAGATATCAGCAGTATCTGATTTTACCTCCTTAAAGCTGGACTAGCATATACATTGGACAGCGGGTGTCCTCTGGAATCGGTGGAAAGAGGCTGCCTCCTCTTTCTGGATATCTAACTTATGGCTGGGGTCTCACACACTGGAGGACCAGCACAGACTGGACACTCGCTTTGAGGTAGCAGAAACAAAGCAAGAAATGATAACTTGAAAATGTGGTCATTGCCTCAGAACTGTTTGGTATGTCGGTAGCTAACACTCCTGAAAGACCAACAGACATCAGCACTGAGCCCACTGTCACCTGTCCCTGGTGTCCCCAGTAAATGCTCTTCTAGTGACCAAGTGATGTGCCCTGGTTAACATGCATTTGATCTTTTCAGACTGAATTTGTTTACAGATCGGACTGAGTTTTCAGACTGGATTTCTTTACAGATCAAGGCCTCGAGCCTTTAGGTATGTTTTTGGACTGAGCATGGGTGGCAGCGCAGGTGGATGCCAGTGCTGGGCTCTCACCCAGAGGCCTGTCCCGCACAGAGCAGTGTTTCTGTCAGAGCAGGCTGTGAGACCCCGCCGGCTTGTGGTTTATTCTTCTTCAGTCCCTTGTGCTGGTTCTGCAACCCTCTAATGAAAACCAATCCTCTGAAATCCCTCCGTGCTTGGTGGAAAATGTTCATGGTGGTGGAGAATCTTTTGTGGGAGAGTGTAGATCTGTGTTGGGGAAGATTTCACTGCCACTTACAGCAGTCCAAAACCTGGTATCAGCTGTAGAAGAAATTCTCCAGGCACCCTCTGCTTATGATATTTTGCCTGCCATATTCCACCTCTCCAGCTCTGCATCAGTGGAAATACTGACTCCATTGTATCTGCATGCTGCTGCTGCGTGTCTGTTTATCTCCCCATGGCTGTTAATGAGGTTTAAGAATTTGATTTGTTTAGTCCCTGAGTTTGCCCTTCGACTGTATGTCAAAGATTTTTCGGCAGTTTGTAAAATTGCCCATTCATATAAATGCATCGGAATTGTTTCCATGGGAACAGGTTAGTCTCTCAGCTTGCTCCACAGTGGGAAATATGATTTGCATTTATGAATAAATATGAAATCTTGTTACCTCGAAGAGCCTGGGCTGGAAAAGGAGCAAATGCTGGCTAAGAAATAGCATGTGTGCGGCAAGTGCGAGACCCGCATCAGCGCAGCCCGCAGAAAGGCCGACGTTTGGGTGAGATGCTCAGACCTGAGCTCAATCTGAGCCCTCAGGTGTAGCACACTTGGAGCAGGACTCCCAGTGATTTGAGAAGATTTGGAGTTTTCCGACTGGGAGATTCAACAAGGCATCACAGGTTTTATTGTCACCGCAGCGTTAGCTGATGCCATCTATTGTAAGAGGCTGGTCTTCCACTTTGAGGGCACAAGGGTATGAGGTGAAGGTTTTTCAATTATTTGGCAGTTCATAAAACCAGCCTGTGACTTGAGAGAGACTGGAGATGGGCAGAGAAAAGGCATGATGTCTTCTTAATATGGAGCATGGTGGGTGAGGAGCTTCCCATGAAGCTGGAGCCCACACTGGTAACGGGAGGAGATTTTTTAAGTATTTTGCTTAAGCTTTATGCTGGAGAGGATTAAGTGAATCCTTTAGGGAGGTCTTGTTTTTTCTTTAGAGGATAGTGTCCATAGGAGGATACAGAAGCATTTAAATTCAGGTGTCTTCCTCCACACCAACCAGGCGCCCTGGCCAGCTGGCTCCTGGTCCCCTTTGCACCCATGACTTGAGGTAGTTGCAACCACATAGTTAGCCTTGCTGTGAATGAATTTTGATTCTGAAATCGATTTTCTCGACTCATTTTTGCTTGCAAGTGCTTAACTTAATGAATCGCAAAGCAACCAGTAAGAATGGGATTAATTTTTTTGTTTGCTGCTTTTTTTTGTTTGTTTGAATTGAATTTGTTTGTTTGGATTGTTTTTTTGTTTGTTTGGGGTGTGGGTGTGTTTGGGGTTTTTTTGTTTTGTTTTTGTTAAACTGACTATTAATGTGTCCCAGAGACTTAGGTCAGTTAAATCTGGCAGTTTGGAGCTGTGCTTGTGTGGAGCTCTGCAGTGTGAAGTTTTAATATACAGTTTAGCTGGGATCTTTAGAGCCCCTTTGGGATTAGTGCAATTACGAAGACAGTGGCAAATATAAACTAAAAGCAGCTCTAAATGTTGAGGCTTGAATCTATTCTGGCTGTATCTTTGAGGTAGCTTTCCCTTTCTAGTTTCTGCACTCTAAGAGGATGGGCCTGAAAAACTGCTTTGGAGTTGTCAAATTGACTGGAGTTCTCTCACTTTTTCACCTTTTTTTCTTCCTAGCTGCAGACTCATTCCTGCAATTAGAAGCTTTGGTAACTCCAGGGCACCCTGCTCTGTGTGTTGAGGAGTGTTGTAACCCCTTAGCAGGGTGGCAGCTGCCTCAAAGAAATGTCTTGAGAGTACTGGTCACCAAGCACAGCACCCTTATTTTACAGTAATTTTTTAGGGCACTACCTTCCTCATATTGTTAACTGTGTCCTTGGCCACCCTCTCTGACTGTCTCCCTTATTTTCCATTTTCATTTTGGTTTTATTTCTATCGACTCAAAATAATTTTTGTATGGTAGCTCACTGTCAGCCTCTCCACCTGCCTTCAGCAGGGCCCAGCTCAGCCTGTGTCCAACCCACGGTGCTTGACAACATCTGAGACAAGTCAGCTCTCCCTGCTCCCAGTTCTCAATTAGATGTATGTGGAGCGATATTTTTCTGGTTTTACTAATTCCAGGGAGTGTTAAACTTGATGACGAGGACTGAAAACAGAGCTGAGGAATAAAGTACACGACTAGTACATTTGTTAGCCAGCCTCCACGCTGAAACAGGAGAAGTGGTTGCCTACTGCAACTGTTGGCTGCTTTTACCAAAATCTCTGCTTTTCCAAAGGGGATGCTTGGTGAAGTGGGAGAGATGTGCAGAGCTCGCTGAAGTAGCAGAGGCCACCAGAGGGATCCCCTGGTCTGCTGCTTTCCACTGGGTTATTCTTGCTTTGCTGAGAAGCTCCAGCTAAGACAGAAGTAAAAATGCAACGCAATGGTACATCTATTACCTGCTGCTGCACCTGGGCTGTCGGAAGCAGCCTGTGAATGGTGCTCGGTGCCGTTGTATCAACTTGTACTGTTTGTTGACTTCTACTGTCAGGTTAAGCTGGGATTTATTTACCAGAAGAGGGGAAAGGCTCCCAAAGTCTATATCCTTTGACCCTGTTAAAGCTGGTGCGGTGCCCACATGCCATGGATGCCATGCAAGTATGGAGAGTGAGGATCATTTCAGGAAAACTGAGTTTATTTTCCATCTCTTCTCAACACAGAAGAATTAAAGTAACATGAGTCCTTCTGAATGACAGCATAGCCCTCTTACGTGCTTGTGGGCTGGGTACCAAGTTCCTGCTCTGGAATAGTGGATGAAGGCACAAAGTGTTCCCTCAGCTCTTTGCCTGCATCACAATTTTTGGAAAGGTCAGCTCCGTGGGACCAACACAATTCCCGACCTCTCAGCTGCGATCACAGGTGATTTAGGGGCTGAAGCAGCTCTAAGGCTCCCTGGAGCCATCGTCTCGCATCCAAACAGGGTTGACTCACCGGTGTTATCTGAAGTTGGATCCTGCTGCTTTCCTTTGAGTTGTCTTTCAGACAAGAACTTAGTCATGCTGCTCTCCTCTGCTGTGCCCCTGCGGTCACACTGGTGCCCGTGGTGACACGCTTGCACCGCCTGTGCACCGTGCATCACACTCGGGCGCTGGCTCTCCTGTTGCACGCCACCCTGGGCATGCTGCCCTGAGAACCTGCTGGAGGTCACCACTCTGTGACGTTTGACTCGTGGTGGGAGGGGGCCTCCACTGCGCTCCTCAGGGCCACATGTCCCCGAGTCCTGACTGCCACACTGCTCCACTCCTCTGCCTTCCTCGTCCCTAGGAGCTGGCTGTCAGCTCAGAGATGCTGAACTTTTAATGCCAGGGTGCTATTTTCACCAATTTTCACAATTTTTTGTCTGGGCAGCAGCTGTCTCAGCCAGTGCTGCTGAAGACTTCTTTGCTTCCGAGACCTAACAACTCTGAAATTTTTATATGGCTTATACCCTTTCCGAGACAGCTATCTCAGAGACAATTTTATACAACGGCTCCACAAATCATGATCCACAAATACCGTTTTCCTCTTGCAGCTGCGTGGCTCTTTCAGGAATGGCACGTAAACCCCTGGAACTTCTCTTGAAAAGCCATCATCAAGCAGTCTGTCTCACCCTGACATCCTAAAGACAGCTTAACATTGGATGCATTTTGGCACCGTGAATAGTTTGTGGCCATTTTTTAACGTGTTATTTAAGATGCATTTTGGCAACCTGACTACTTCGTGGCTGTTTGTCTGTGTGTTATTTGAACCTGCATAAAAATACATGTGTTCTAGTCCCAGCAAAGCCCAGCGACAGACCAGCAGCACAACTTAGCTCCTAGAAGTAGAAAACAGCTTCTGTCTCTGTAAGGGTTTATCTCCCATAATTAAACATATCTTTGAGAGCATCTTTTGTCTTAAAACTTGTGGAGTTTAAGCCCTGGAGGATAGTTTAGTATGAAAAGCAGAAGCTGTACAGCTCTAAGACCATCAGGTCTGTGTTACTCAGAATAAGTAATATTTAAATATTCAGGCATGTTTCCAGGGTTCTCTGTAATACAGGCACATATGTTTGGGAGCAGAGAATTACCTAGCCACCTAGGTAATTTTACCTTATACAGATGAATTAAAAAATAATCTGAGCCATCAAAAGACCAGGAAGCACTTAAGGTCTTGTAGGACCATCTAAAGTGCCCGCAACTACATGGAGTAAATGATTTGACACTGGTCTTTGCAGATCTGCTTCAGATTTCAGAATAGCTGAGGTTTAACCACTTCATTTTTTTCTGTACCTATGCAGAGGCTTTGAGTCACTTTATCAATGACTGTTGCAGCAATTTGCTCGTGGCAGCATGTAAAAAAAAAAAAAAGCCACAGTGGAATTTCTTAGCTGTCTTTAAAACCACAGGCTGAATTTTCAAAAGCAAATGCTTTCGTGTTTGCTAAGTAGGGTGAAGGCAGGTGGGTGGGCCAGGGCATGGGCCTGCTGCTGTATTTTGGGGAAATTTGGCCTATTTTGTCCTGTTCTGCTGGTGAAGTGTTTTCCTGACTGCAGGAATGTTTCTGTTGAGCAACGTAGATCTTCTGCTGGGATGAATAATTCATAGAGTAATCAGCCATGGCAGAAACTTTCATCACTCAATCAGATTTTTAAATTATTATTTTATTAATTTTTTTTAAAATCAGGCTATTGCTGACCTGATTTATCGAGAGGATAAACTTAGCTGATCTGGACAGATAGGGATTAGTTTAATATTAGAAACTGCAGGGAATAATGTGATAATGAAATATTAAACCCTTTTACTGCTTGCTGCTGCTTCCCTTCCCTGTGAGGGGGTGTCCTGCACTGGGTGTCCCCGGCAGCCCTCTGGCACTGGGTCGAACACGTGGCTCAGTACCTGGAGCGTTGGAGCAGGGGCTCAGGGCTTTGGATTGTGTTGAGTGAATTTGGAAAAGCTGCTTCACTTTTTCTGTGCCGATGCCGCTGGCTGCTGCGGGTTGCTTTGATGGGTGCAACACACGTCAGCAAAGCTTCGCTCTTGCAGAACCTCCGCACTCGGTTTGTGCTCATCGGCTCTGGTTGTGGAGGTAGCTTCGGCGTCTGGAGCACAGCACAGCTCTCGTTTGAGAAAATATTTGCAGTGGTTTCATTATTCATTGTGCCACCACTGGTGTTTTCATGTGTTTGGATTCGTTTTCCTCCCCTGGTAGACTGGAATATGGCAAAGCATGGCCTGTTTTTGGAGTGGGAGGAAGGCTCCGAGGAACGAGCATCCTGTCAAAGACGACTGAGTAAAAACGTGGTGCAGGATGAGAAACCCTGTCCTGTGACAGCCAGGGGTGCCTGGCTCTCTGGTTGTTTTCTGCATTTCCTTCGGTGTACCTTTTGCTATGCGCTGTACCATTAACAACTTTAGTATCAGATTCACATTTTGTTTGACTCCCTAATTGCTTCTCAATGAAACTACTTTATATAATACATGAAATAAGACAACATGTATGACTTAAGGGGCTGATGGGTCTTTTCATACTCCAGACTCCTAAGACCATAGAAAAACCAGCAAGTGCCAGCAATGAGTGAAGCAAGCCATGGGCATGGCACAGTCCCCTTTGCTTTCTGAACCAGTATCAAGCTTTATCCTTGTTTGTGGCAGGGTGTTCACCTGGCTGCTGCGTGCAGTTTACTTTGGAAATAAGCATGTTATTTTGAAGAAATTAGAAGAAGCAGGATTGCTGAAAAAATTCTTTTTGCAACAAGGGTTGAAATAAAATCCCTTGTGGCTGGTAGTGTGATGTTTGCAGAGCATGGTGGTTATTTTTTGATCTCAGATGCTACTGCTTCTGCTCACTGAGTGTGTCGGTTTGCTCTGAGGGTTTCTCTATGTGACTTTCAGCCAGTATAGGTACTGCCTCTAACCACTGCTGGGATATGTTCTTATTTTGTACTTTATCTGAAGGTACTGTGTGTTTTCTTGCCTACTGCAGATACCTGCTCTGGCACATCCTCCTGCGATCCCTCAGGAGTCAATGCTGGGTGTGGGAATAGCTTCACTGCCACTTCTACTCAAAGAAAAGTGATTATCCCAGAGGTCACAGATGTTCCTCCTCAAAGCTTGCTTTATAAAAAGTTTTGCAGGCTGGCACTAGTTTGCTGGTGGGGTTTTTTTGTTTGATTGTGTTGTTTTTTTTCTCTTGTCCCTAGCAGCAGACCCTGCTGCATCCCACGTGCTGCCCTCCTGCAGCAGCCTCCTCATCCTCACATTGACCTGTTCTCCAAGGTGATGCTCAGCAAACTCAGCTCTTCTGCCTCAGCTCTTGAGGTATTCCAAAATGTGAGATGAGTCTCACAGGAGAAAAGTAAAGATCTTAGTATGCATGAAGAACACTGTAAACCTGGAAATGAATGATTTACAAGTACGATCAGTCCTAGATAATTGCATTTTTAGTTGCTTTGGTATATCCTCTCCAATTCAAGGCCTTGCTGAGTTGCTCTGTGGGCTGGAGAGGGTTTCACATGCTGCTTACCCTTGTAGGAGTGCTTGGGAGTCAAGGCATTTTTTCTTCAGTGCTGTATCACGTCTCCTGCCTGTAATTGTCTTTTAAATTGCTTCTGCCCTGCTTTGTCTGAGATAGTTTAATGTGTATTCTGGGGCTCTTACTGGAAGTACAGTCGATTTTGCATCATACAGCAGGAGAAAAGAGATGTTAATGGCAAATGCCTT
This sequence comes from Apaloderma vittatum, assembly GCF_000703405.1. Classification (NCBI taxonomy): domain Eukaryota; kingdom Metazoa; phylum Chordata; class Aves; order Trogoniformes; family Trogonidae; genus Apaloderma; species Apaloderma vittatum. Next base: position 8,874 of record NW_009724174.1, on the reverse strand, counting down.
CTGTGAAGCTTGTCAAATGCAATGCATTAATTACCAACACTCTAATGAGAGTGCCCAGTGCACCTTTTAATACATTATTAACACAGTTAACAAGGTGCTTTGTTGGGATATGTCTGTAAGAACAAACATATCTATGTGCTGCTATCTCCCAAATCAGGCAAGAATTGGCATAAAAGCTAGATGGTGTGTGATGAAGAGTTTGCCTTGGCTGGGGACACAAGGGCTGTGGGACGGCTGTTGTGACTGTGTCCGGAGAGGTGTGGAAGGGCAGACCAGCCGGAGGGTTTTCTGGAAGCCTGGTTAGCCAGCTTTGAGCAAGTGGCTGAGAGTGGCTGATCGGGGAAAGCAGAGATAGGATGGTGAAAGCAGGAATAGGATGTTCATTCCCACCGAGCTCTAGGACTGTTTGAGCTGTGTATGCTACCAGGACTTCTTCCTGGAAGTACGATCCCATATGAAGTTATTTTTACAATGGAAACAGTGTACAAAGTGTCACGGGACATTATATCCACCCTGGTTAAGCCAGCTGTGGTCTAATTATAGCAGTCATTGGACTCTTCCTAAAATTGTCATCATCACAGAGGAATCCCTGACCGCAGGCTAACCTTAGCAGACCTTTACTTTCAAGGACAAACGAAACATAAGTGCCAGGTAAAACCTCTCATCTTGCTACAGTATCTACTGTAGCCTTACAGAGTTACCCAAAAGCTGCCCTGGAGGACCAGGGGCTGGGACAGAAGTTCTGACTGCTCTGGCTTAGCATGGTCCTGCCTGCAGAGAAAGACTGTCTGTCTTCTGGAGCTATCACCCAGCAAGGTGAGAGATGGGAGAGTCCCAGGCTGATCTGGATAGGGACCCTGCTCACACGGGCAGTGATGAGGAATTAGAGTCCTGGGTTCTGTTGTGCCAGTTCTCCTCCAGCGGGGTGGTCCATGGCACAAGGACATTGTGAGTGATGAATAGGTGTGGCCACATCACCTATGCAATGAATTTGAGAGTACCTTTTTCCAGTTAGAAGCCAGAATTAACAGGAGAGGTGAAATTTGACTCATGCCGTCCCTCATCCTCATGTCAGAGAAGGGGGGAAATAAATCAGTGTGAGAAGGTGCCTTGAGCTTTCATTTAAAGTGACTTTGATTGTCCCATTGAGCTGGCATCCCGCGCTCTGATGCACTTCTTGCGCATTTGAGCTGTGGCATGGTAGTTTATCAGAACTACCCCTAGTACTGTTGCTGTTCTCCTGAACAGGCTGATAAAATCCAGGAGAAGCCATAAGGCTGCTTAGTTTGCAATGCAAAATGTTACTGAGCTCAGCTTTTGTGACCTGTGCTGTACCTAGCAGGCTCTACACAGCACCTCACTCTTGCTTTGGGTTCACCATGAGTAGTTGTGTCACTGCATGTTTTGTGCTGATGGTAGATGAGGTCAACGGTAGGTTCTGGAGGAAAGAGTACACTTGTCTTTCTTCCCTTTGGTGATATTCTTGGCGTTTCTTCTAACTCCCAAATCTCTGTATGACCCAGGTCCTACTTAATTTTCAGTTGTGTTGTTAGGGCACTAGACACACTGTCCCAGAACTCTCTGAGATCAAACGAAAGCAATCTTCTCTTGGCTTTTCGTGATGCTGCTACAGTCCCGTGCCCTGTTCCTACACCCTTTCCTGTTGCAACTCCCAGCTGAGGGCAGTCCTAAGATCGGAGGAGTCTGGGGAGAGAAACCCGAAGTACATGCTCAAAAACACCATTACATTTTGTAATTCCTCCTTCATAAAAAAGTTTTGGGAATATATTCAGAGCTACGGCCACTCTGAAGGTCTCTTTTGTAATACGTAGCTGAGCACTTCTGCCCTACAGAAGGGCTCAAGTCTGGAGAGTTTAATGTAAGACTATTTTTCACGCAAGTGTAACAGGCCAGGCTGTAGGGCTGGTTTCAGTGCTTGGGGCTTTATGCCAATGGGAGCTAATAAGAGTTAAATCCAACATTCCAGTGGCAGCTGATGTCTTTCAGAGCGACCATGGACCATGTAAGACACTGCAGAGTCTGAATGAGGGTGTCCCTATACATGCCAGGCAGTTCCCGTGGGTGTTCCTTAGGTTTCTAGAGGGCACCCACAAGGCTGTGGGTCTACCAGACTTTGGTTACTGACTGTATTTCTTCTGTAAACTTTTATCTTTGTTATAGATTTGTGCACAGATTGACACAATTATTTATCTAGAGGAGATGAGGCTGTTACTGCAATTTTTTTCAAATGCTGTGAACAACTCCTGTGATATTCTGGTTGGTCATAAACTTTCTAGCTGAAATCCACATTTGGTTGTAATATGAAAGTCTCTTTTAGTGGGTTACAAACTCCAGCTCAGCTGGAGGCAATTATTATCTGATATGCACTCTGAGTAGAACATAATTATACTTGTCACTAAGTGGCACTGTGTAAATCACTCTTTAATTGCTACACATCAAATAAGCAGCTACCCGGTCATTTTTCTGTGAAGATAAAGAGTTCCAGTATTAGCTTCGTCACTCTGGCATCTGCATTCACCCAATTTCTCATTTATTTTCTTGAGTGCTTAAGATGTAATTTTATGTGATGAAACCTTTCTAATGTATTTGGCATTTGTCCTGTAAACCCTCTGTTGGTCTTAAGTATGGTGATAGAGAGTTTACTGTTAAAAAGACAGGCAGTGATATAGAGGATATGTCCTTCAAGTACTGCTGTCAAGATAATTATTGCATTTCATCTGGGGTCAAAACCTCTTTCCTGCTTGGTATGTTGACAAAATGAGGGCAGTCACAGGAACCGAGGAATGCAGCCCTTTCTCGTGATGTAGCTGGGTTATGCTTTATTTTTTTCTTTTCCTTAATATGAGATAGAAGACTGCATTTGAACACTATTAATGCGGATGCACTTTAGGCCTCTTAACCCTTAGTAAGTTAGGAGCTAGCAGAGTGGAGGAAAAATGCGATTGCCGCAGTGCAAAACTGTTTATTTTATCTGGGAACATCCGGAGGCCAGGTTTTGGACTAGACTGCTTCATCTGGATGCGTTTGGGATGGTTCAACATGTATCCTGGCTGCTCCTGCTGCCAAGGCTGGGGCAGGTATATCGTGGTCCATGCGCTGCCCTGCTCTCAGCTCCCTGGGAGCCTTCTCCAAACCCACTCTGCAGCAACGGCTTTGAGTGTTTTCACACCCAAAATAATCTTGCATACTTTCCACCTCGATGCTGACGAGAAGCCATCTCAAAAGGCTTAGCTGTATGGCGCTGGAGCAAAAGCCAGATGCAGAGTGGAAATATGAGGGGAGTGTATATTACAGAAAAAATTGCTAGAGGACTTGTTTTGTCCGAAACAGAGGCTCTGTCCGCCCCTCTTTTGCAGCACAAAGCAAACAGATCAGGTCAGTTGCTGGAGTGAGGTGTTTGACTTTTTTTTTTTTTTTTTTTTTTTAAAATGTTTTCACCCCTCTTTCTATTGCTGACACCAGATACCCTTTGGCAAAGAAGCTGCAAGGAGCAGCCAGGGCTAGCAGCCAGCCCGCCTCAGTTTTACATTCCAGGGCTGTAATTTCTAAAGCAGTTTATGCCATGAAGTGTGGACAGACTGTTCAGAATAACAGATGGAACATTTCCAGTTCAAGAAAACTTCAGCAGCGTGCTTAGAGTCTCCTGCTTCGGAGAGCAAGACTGCAGCTGGAGCAAGCCTTCGTATCCAGGGAAGGTGCTGCTGCCCTGGCCCGAAGCTCAGGCATTAAATTCAAAGTGTTATTCATTCAAACTATGTATGTTATAATCAAAATATAAGTGCAGTTGAAAGGCAATATTTCAAATTCCTTGCAGTCTGTGAGCTTCCCATCACAGGGTTTTGATTGGTTCTTTCTGGTGGTGCTTTCTTCAGGAATTTGCCATCTTCCAGAGGAAAAGCTGCATCAGGAGGACTCAAACAGCAATTTTGGCTTGTTTTTTTTTTAAAAATTAATTTTATTTATTTATTTTTAATTACCTTGTTTCTTTTATCCTGCCATTGTCTTTGGTACAAGACTTTCTCAAGATGTGTGTGCTGAGTGAGGTGTTGAGGGCAGGCAGTGATTCGGTGGGTGCTGGGGAGCAGGGGCATTAGCCTTGAGCTGATCCTGAAGTCTGACCTGGGACTGGCATAAGTATCACAAGATGGTATGAGAAAACAGACCTGAGTTTCTCTTTGTCTTCTTTGTCATGTGTATGAGCTAATCTGTGTAGCCTCAGGAGCTAGAAATGTAATGGTATATGTTGGGGTTTTGTAAGAAAGATGAGGTTTTTCAGCAGTCCAGTGATTTTGGGAACATGAGTGTTTTAAAAAAAAAAATCACACTACATCTGAAACTGAGTAGAAAGCTGTGAGAGTTGATGGCACAACATCCTGTCATAATCCTGATAGAGCAATGACAGATGTGACTTTAAAAGTGATTTAAATCTCTATGAATTCATTATTTCTGCCCTGTGTATACGCTAAATAACATAGATGGACTTAGACATTTATTTTCTGTATGTTTGACTCATTGAAATCTCAGCTGAGGTGCTATTTAAATGATGAATTTAATGTACAACACTGGGGAAATTCAGGGCTGTGGCTAGGGCTCTTGTGGTTTATAGCTGTAGACGTTTACTCTAGACACCTTACCCTAAATGAGACCTCAACCCACTGTCTTTAATACATTAAAACTGTGAAAATTGTTGCAGACTAACTGCATAAATGTGCACCATTAATGAGAAGTCTTGGCAAGCTCCACGCCTTCAATAATGAGCTGCTTCTGCCCGCCCTATGGAAATAAACCAAAATGTGGTTGCTGTTTCCCAGCTCTGAAGGCTTTATCGGCATGCGAGGGTGATTTGCCAGGGTGAGGCTCTTCCCTCGGTCTCCACATCCTCCAGAGGAAGGCTTGCTTTATTCCCACCTAATCCAACGCCGAAGCATGCCGTGTGGGTAAGATCACACACCATCCACCCAAAGACGATGCTGGATTTTTCTTCTGTCGACTGCTCTGTGTTGAGAGCTCCACGATAGCGGCAAACCTCCTGGAACTTGTAAGGGACATAAATCTCTGTAATTACATAAACCAATTTTCTCAGAGTACCCGTTGAAAAGTTTCTCACTGTCATCAGTGACAAGTACAAATCTGTGAGCTCCCTCAGACTGCTGCTTTTTCAAAACCTGCCACGTTTCCCCTTCAGGCTGCTGCCAGGGACTTCCTGACGAGCTGACACTTATTGAACAAGGACTTCTGTAACCCACGGCTTAGAAAATTTGTCTATGGGCTAGATTTTACTCAAGGTAAATTTTGTTCCCCACCCCTAAAATTGCTGACAATTTCCTTCTGTTCAGGCTTTCTAAATTAGTCACGGATGCAAGGAGTATAGCTACTGTGGGACGACTGCCATGGAGGCTGGGTGTCATTTTTTGGTAAATATTTGTCAAATTAAATGTTACATTTGCTTCTGCTGGGTTTTTTTTGTGACCTTCTTTGTGGTCAAATTCCCAAATACTTGCACTAATGTGTTT
>NW_009724174.1:1106-3309 GCF_000703405.1 Apaloderma vittatum | reverse complement strand
AGGAATGCCTTAGGGAAAAGCTGCTGTGAGTGATTATTTGCAGGAAGCAAACGTGTCAATTTGCAAGCGTGAGAATTTTTGTCAGAAGTTCAAGTCTGTGAGCGTGTTTCATCCAGTTGGGGACCAGTAGCAATCCCATCTGACATTGGTGTCCAGACCAAAGTAAGCGACAAAATCAGAGTGTACTTTGAAGAAATACTTGCTTGAAATTAATCCAGTTGAGAAAATAACTGGGTCTTTTCTAATTCATGAAAGAAGGAAAATACACGGAAGAAAGTGTCTTTGCTTCACTGAGACGTGGCTGTGGCCACCTTGCGTTGCTAGTTATAGATATTTTACACTACTTTGGATGCAGAAGAGCTCTGTCACACGATGGACAACTGGATTCAAGATTCAGTTAATAGCATCACAATGGATGCTTTCCCAGTGTTTTATTACAGCAAACGAGGACTGTCTCCATTTCATGAATTCTTAGAACTTGTCACTTCTAATACACCATTAATACATCAGTTGCCCAGACCATGACGGTAACTGCTATCTCCATAGTGGTGCTAGCAAACTGTTCCCATATCTGTCCTTTTTTCTTATCCATACTCATTAACCGAGGGGCTAAAAGTGTTGTTGGGCAAATACATTATCCTGGTATTTTAATGAGTTTGTTGACTTCTGTTTTGTAGTGCAGATGAATTGATTAAGAGAAAATCTGGAGAGGGAAAAGTGTGCCTGGTGACTTTCGTGCTTTAGCACAAGGTACAATTTCTTTTCTTGTTTTCAAGGGAAGTGAATCCGCCAGCCGGCTAAGTCTAAGTCAGAAACACTGATCATGATTTCTCTTTTCGTTTTGATCATCTGAAAAGTTACTCATTCCTGCGCAACCATTTGATCTGTTTGAACTGGGAGCAGCAAAGGAAAAGCTGATCTTCAGTAAACACAGAATGAAAGAATACAGATACCATGGGTTGTATTTAGGTACTGTAGCTTGTGATGTGTGTGTGTGTCTGTCCGTCTGCCGCTTGTATTTAAAGCTGGTATGAGATGCTTAGGACAGCTGGGGTATCACAAGTACTGGCATGGCCGTATTGTGCAGTAGCATCTTTCTTCCACTCATCTGGAGCTTCAGGCTGTGTCTGCTGGTGTCTCAACACTTCCCTTATCTGCACTTGTTAAAGTCAGGCAGCGCTTGCTTTCCAAGACCTTCACGTACACTGAGAGGCCAAGAGGGAATTGCTTTAGGATGGCCAGATGTCTGGGTTTGACCGGGCTAGCCACACCATATGGATCCCTGTCTTCCTGCCAAAGATATCTCCAGGAAACACTCATTCATGATTTTGGTCTTGGCTACAGGATTTCCCCCGTTTCCCCTTCAGATTAGGACTTCAGCAATCTACATATTCCCAATCCATGGCACTAGACCAGGAGGCCAGTGACACACACTATTACAAAACTTGGGACGGGGTGTGTGCCTGTTGAACACCTTGTGCCGTGTTGCGTGCAGGGTGCAATGCTTTGTACAGAGCCCTTTGTTCCAGGTTTAATTTGCTACGTCATCTAAACGATGGGGAAGCTGAGCTGGCCAAGCTTAGGATGGGATTCACTGCTCTACCTAGATCCATTTTCAAGCATCTGCACTGCCTAAATGCTTGTGGTCAAACCAGTGGTCCTAGAAATGCACCTGAGTAGGCTGATCTGTGCTGCTTTTCTGTTCTAGAGTTTGAGATTTTTTAAGGAAATACAAAATGAGAACATGTATTATGTATCAAAAAAAACATCCGAAAAGCCCAAAGAAAAAAAACCACTGTATCAGGGAGCAGTGAGTGAGCAAACAAAGGTGTGGGTATCTGGAGAGATGTCCCAGACTGCCAGAACAGACAGTCCTGATAGGAAAGCTAAAGCAAGAGGGAGCTCAATCCTCTGAATGTTTTGTCACTCAAAATGAAGTGTTCCTCCACAAATGGGCCAAATCACTGAGGACCTGATTCAAAGATTCCCACTGGCTTTAGAATGGGCTGGAAACTGGTGATCCTTAGTCTACGGTGTGAGCAGACTGTGCTTTTTGGCTACCACTGTGATACTTGCTAGGAACCTTCCTGTACAGAAAACAGTAATGGCCAAGTAGCAAGCCTTAATAGATAACTGATGGAAAAAATAGATGGTAAATATTTTTTATTTTTTAAATGAATATTTACCTCAGCATCTGGAAAGA
>NW_009724174.1:0-1075 GCF_000703405.1 Apaloderma vittatum | reverse complement strand
CTGAATGTGAAGTCTGTCAGGTAAATAATTACCTGTAAGTTACTTGATCTTCTGTTACTGCTGCAGAAGTAGAACACGATTCGGTCGTCTTTTTCCTGCTGTCAGCACAGGTTGAGTTCTACTTGCTGAGACTAATGTGAATAATACACTGGTAAAGCTGTGGAAAAACAGGAGTTGGAGTGCTCGTACTTATCCTGCAGGTTATTTTCTCCCAGCCCTGTCAGTAGCCCCACTTGTGTGTTCTCTTTGAGGCCAAGGAGCTACTTAGAACTGGCGTTCATGGTGGGGAAAAGCAATGCCAGCCTCTGCAGTGTGCCATCCTCTTGGCATCAGAAAGGCTGGCAGTGTGCAGGTGTGGAGTGGTCCCCGTGCACCCACCCACCGCGACCAGCGCCCCCACCACCGCCCCTCACTGCACCGAGGGTCCTGCTGCTGGAAACCAGCCCTTCCCATGGTGGGAGCGTGGGGGCTCTCTGCCGAGGCAGCTCTTGCCCAGTGCACTGGCCATTGCTCGGGCTGGGGTCAGGGCACAGGACAGATGCCATCAGGTCCCTGCTGCCCAAGGAGAGCCTGGCTCTATCCTCGTACTTCTGCTGAGGTGAGGTCTGACATATGGAAGATAGGAGAACACATCTCCTCGTGTCACTTGCTTCAACCTTTAGATTTTTTTTTTCCCTTCTTCTAAGCCTGTAGCATATCCCTGCCCTTTACTTGCGAGATCAGACTGTCCCAGCACCTCGCTGCCAGTGGACCATGTCCCTGCAAGGGGAGTGAGGAGGGAGGCTGAACAAGCCCAGCCCTCTGCAGAGACACAAATAGGTCCTGCTCAGTGTTACCCCATCACATCCTACCCCTTGATTCGGGTCATCTCTCTGGGAGGGGGATTTTCCTGTCCCTGCAGTGTGAGATACAAACCAGAGTTTGTTTCACTTGTCAGGCACGTAGAGACCAGAGTTGCTCTGTACGAATCGTGCTGGACTGCTTTGGACAGCTGCTGCTTCTGGAAGTAAATGATAGCAAGCCACTAAATTCTTTCAAATATCTATTCAGCATGACATCAGTGCTGGCACTAGGA
>NW_009724173.1:0-3978 GCF_000703405.1 Apaloderma vittatum | reverse complement strand
GGTGAGTGCTGGGGAAGACGGGGAGAGAGAGGGGGACCCACGTTTTGAGCGACTGAACCCCGCGGAGCCGGCTCTGCCCCTGGTACCGCTCCTTTATGTATCGCTTTAGCCTCGGGCAAACTTTGGGCAACTTTGCAAATGCCGTTGGGTGCAGGTGTATCTTTGATTTCCTTCTTCCCTCCTTAAAATCTAGGAAATAACGCTCGCTTAATCTTTTATTCTTTTTTTTTTTAATCTTCGAGGTGTGCTCCCGGAATGAGAGGATTTCTCGAGCCAGAGGAATTCACTTGGAGGGAAGGGAGAGGAGTTTAGCGTTTTATTTCATTGCCGGTCAGGTTTGCAGCCCGGCTTTCGGTTTGCTTCAGCTTCTGGTCAGGAGTTTGACCGTTTTGCACAAAGCTCCTCCCCCCCAAAAAATCCCCAAACAACTGGGGATAATGGGATTTAATTTCCCCAGAGCAAGGGGTTCTCAGGTGGGACCCTCTCCCTGCCCACAACAAGTTGAGCAAAGCGCCGCTCTCTTGCCACCAAAAACCTCACGTGGATGCGCTGTTTGAGGAAATAGCCGGGAGCAAAGTATATGTTTTCTGGCTGCCGTGTCCCTTCTGCTTATAATTTCCACGCTCGCAGGTCCCTGATTGAGGCAGGGCTGTTTCCACCCCCGTCGCAGATGGCTCGGAGCGCGGCGTGGAATTAGCAAATGGGATTTGTTTCTCCTGGCGAGGCGTCCGGGTGCACGCACTCGTGCGCACCAAAAACCCCCATGGATTCTCTTGGGCAAACAGCTCAGGTTCTGCACGTTTCATAAAGCTCTGTTCTTGCAGCTTGGTTCCTTGATTCCTAGTGGGTTTTTATTCAGGAGGCTGAGGGGGAGCGGATTGCGTGCTGGCTGAGTTTTCCTCATTCTTGTAATCTTCTCCCACACTTATTTTCTCGCTTTGAAAGGTGAGGTTGCCTTCACCAGCATCCTGTTGGGTTGGGTGAGGTTGCCCACAGGAACTGGGTTGTGCTGTCATTACTTGGTTGCGAGTCGCTTCTCTTTGCTCTGCTGATGGTAGTTCGCTCAAAAGTGCTCTGATCCCCAGCAAGCAGAGTCACACTAACCAAGCCGAGCCTCAGAGGGTGGAAGGTAGCCCAGATTTAGCACTGCATTGCTTGTCTCTCCTTTCTTCTCTCCTTGGCCCTTAAGAAATGAGGCACATGGACTGATTTCTTTCTTTTTCTTTGGCTGTCACCAAAGGCCACACAGTCATCTGCACCGCCAAAGATTTTTGGGGAAGAACAGGCTGGGAAAATGGATTAAAGTATTAAAAAAATGACCAAGCAATTAGTTCTTGGAATTCTATGGACTTTACTTCAGCGAAGATCCAAAATAGTTCATGTCCAGGCCTGGAGCTGGGGAAAAGAAAAAGGGGCAGCACTCCTGTCAACTGCTGGAGTCGTTCCAACTCTCATTTCCACTGAAGTCCATGGCAAAAATCCCATTTCTTTAAATGTTGTTGGCACAAAGAGGTCCTCTGGGAGCAGATCCCGCAGAGTTAAGTCATGTAATCTGCTGGTGCTCTTGGGTTTATCTGTAAGCACAACCCCCTAAAGCAAAGCTTGGGGATGCTGGCAAGGCATAGCCTAGGTGCAATCCTGTCCCGCTTCCTTTACAACTCTTATGATCTCGTTGTTTCATCTCACTCCCTTGCCCTTGGTTTAATGGAACTGTTGGTTTCTTTCTCATTCTTTCGTGGTATTAATGTTCTCAGGACCTGGTTCATACTAGTTGGTTAAAGAGATTCACATGCTCCTTATCAGCGCTGATCTGCGAGGTGACTAATACTAAAGTGCCTCAATGCTGGAGAAAATCCCCGTTGTTTTTGTTTCTCGGCTTAAACACAGGATTCGGTGCTCGTTTTTAAAGGAAAAGTAACTCTGCAATTGTTAACAACCTAGCTCTGGGATCTATGATGGCTCAGCAGATTTTCTTTTTCTTCTTTATGATTTACTGTGATAATTTTTATTGGTACGTCCTTGGAAAAACTCCGAACGAGAACGATTGGCTGATGGAGAAGTTCAACGCTGTAAAACTGTTGCAGCCATGTGGTTTCTAATTGCTGTTATAAACTTTCACCTCGGCCTCTCATGATCTGGAAGCGTGGAAAAAAGGAAACTGGGCAAATCTCATTTGCTGTAGTTCATCAAAGTATGTTCACCAGAGACCTGCCTGCTGCAGCCATCAACTTCTAACATTTTGAAGAAAAGTGTTAAAATTGGGGAGGGGATTATGGTATAAACCTACAATAATTCCCATTAGGTTTTAGTGGTTCAGTTTGCATTTTTAGTGGTGTAACTAAGAGGATCTGGCCTACAGAGCTACAAGTTGGCGTATTTTTTTTTTCTTTCAGAGTGAATCTAGTAAATGAGATGGGGATAATTTGAAGCAGTTGGTAGATTCCACATGCCTTCAGACTGTAAGCTTGTTGAATTAGCCAAGTCTGTCCAGCTGGTGTGATTTGTGCTTTTCTTCGGAGTTTTATTGTGCTCCAGCCATGAAGTAGACACATGATGGAAAGGAATAAAAAACTCAGATCTGATCCTTTAGCAATCCAAGAGTAAATGCTGGAAATAGGATCACTGTAAAAAATTGGTTACATTTAAGCTCATGGGACAACCGCTTCAGCAGCATCTACGTCTCTTTCCTCCTGTCATTGATTGACAAGTTAGATGAATGTGTTTAAACCAAAATAATCAATGTTTTTGGCAAAGAGGCAAAGTACCCACTCGAATCCGCTGGCCTAATCCTGGCATCCAACACAAAGATCCTTTAGCAATGTTAAACCTGTGTTTAACAAAAGTCTTGCCACAAAACCTCACTGTGTTACTGGGTGTACAATTTATTAGATTTATACGTGTGTAAATGCATGACTGACTTTATTTAAAGCCAGCTGGGAAAACCAGTCGCCCAACCCTGCTTCTGGGTAACTTGGAAAATCTCATTGCCTCTCTATACTGTTGAAAGTTTTCAGACTACGTATTTTCAGCAGTATGTATATTTTAGAAGCTCTTATTTAAGGCATAAGAAGGCAAAAAAAAGTGAAATAAGCAAAACTACTGTTATCTGAAAGGAAAAAAAAATCCAATGTAGAATATTTAAGGCTGTTTCCAACAGTGTGTTGCTCCAGCCCGTCACAGTGTCAGCAGGGGGAATCACACTATAATTATCACACCCTCTCTGTGGCCGAGGAGTCGGTCTCCAGCAGAGAACCAACCCAAGGTGGGGAGAATCGTGATGGGTTGTAAAAAAAAATGAGTCCCCCAGGGTGGTTTTTAGAGAGAGGGATAGTTGCCAAATAACTCGGCATCAAGAGGCAGATGGGACCATGGACAGAGAAAACTTGCCTGGCTTGTGATTTTGGGTGTGTATGTGTCTGGTGTTCTCTTTTCCCTCTTTTTATAACACTTTAAAAATATTCTGGTTCAAACTCCTTCCCGTTGCAATTATCAGCAGTGGTGTGACAGCCAGAAGGCAGCACCAGATAAAAATGTAAAGTAGGGTGAGCTGTGTTTTGTGCTAAATCCAGCCAGGGCTGACTTGTGACGCTGCCGTGACATTTTGTTCTTGTTTCCATTGTTCCATAGTGGCGTGACTTTGCAGAGTGGTGTTTGGTCTCCTCTTGCTTGAATATCCAAGTCATGGTGGTTGGTAGATGCAAAGCAGGGTGGTGCTCTGCGTGTTTTGCAAATGGGGCATGAAGAAGTCGTTGGACAAGTGTCATGAAAGAGGTGTTTCAGCTCACCTGAGGCACCAGCTGCTAGACTGTCTTGGAAATGGGAAACACAGAATTTCTAATATTTTTCAAGGAAAACAAAAAAAATAATAATAAAAAAGAGATGTTTTCCTCTACCAGATAGTCTCTGGCAGAAAAAACTGAAAAGACTGGTATCTCATGGAAATCACCGAATCACAGAATGTCAGGGATTGGAAGGGAC
>NW_009724172.1:0-5444 GCF_000703405.1 Apaloderma vittatum | reverse complement strand
CATGCAAACCTCAATGAGGACAGGTATCCCCCCCCAAACAAGCATAGTACTTCCTTTTTTGTCCTACTAATAGTCAGAGATGGCTTCCATTCAGTCTGAGCAGGGGACAGCCATACCATCCAAGCAATTGAGGATGGGCTGGTATGGGATATTTCATGGCAGGCTTTCCTACCGTAGCATTTGCGGAGGCTTAAAGCCAGCCCAAGGCCCAAGAGAGTAACTGAGGGAATATGGTGGATTCAATTCATTATACACCCCAGGACCAAATAACCCTGGATTAACCATAAACCCTTTAAAACCCTGTGTCTGCTGACCTATTTCTGCTCACTGTCACATCCTCATATTTTATTCTCTCAACTCATCCTCTGCACACAGCAACAAATACCAGATCTAAATAAAACTTTGTTTTCTCCTGTATGGAAGTAAGCCACATCACACCGCACAGAGCATACACCTTCAGCCTGGATGAAAGGTAACTTTTACCTGTAGCACAATCTAACACTACATTTCCCTCTTTATTTCAGACAGTGTTCTCTTCCCTTATGACAAACATGAAACCATATTCTTCATGAGATCACTAATCAAATAGTCTGAGCTTTTTCCAAAGACACCTGAGCTACCTCTGCACTGCCTAACACTTCACAGCGCTGAAATCTCTGAGCAAGTGACAAAAGTTTGCACATGCACCTACTACACAGAGCAGAGTAGCACTTGTAGGTAGAAGCAGCACATCAGAGGCACCACAGGAAGACCAACAGGTCCTGCCTGTCCGGTCTGTGGCTGTAAGGACGTAACGAGGGCTAAGCTAGGGCTCACCTCTCGATGCTTCACCGAACAAAGCAGAAACACTCTCAGCAACTGCATTATCTCCCAGCGAAATCCTGTGCAACGGGAGGAACTCATCTCCTTTCTGCACCTCTGAAATGACTCTAATGTTCACCCACATCTAAAAGATGCTTAAAAACACATGTTGTGGGAGCCATTTCTGTTCTTCCAACACAAAGTCAGATTAAATAACTCCCATAAGGGAATCATGGAAACAACAGCAACAAGTTTACATCTACAACACAAAACAAGAATTCAAAGGCACAAAATACCTATGTATCCTGTTTCTTATTATAAACAAAAAGTATGTATCTTTGCTGTAAAACCCTAAGAGATTTTTCAGGCATGCTGCTATCAAACTTGAAAGCATGTTTTCCATTAAATGCTGTTGATGTAAGTGTTTTTAACTCCTAACCTCATCATTCCTACTGAAGGTTTCTAAGCTCCATGCCTACTAGTAACAGGGGAACACAGTAATTGCATCCTGGAGCTCAAAAAAGCACTGTGCAATTCAGAGTCCAAGTTTTCCTCCTCCAAAAGAAAATGAAATCTAGGAGGATGTTCTTAAAGGAATATGCACCTAAAGAATCATTAAAAATCTGAGCAGAAGAAATACATAGAAGCATTACACACAATAAAGATTTAAATTTCTACTGTTACTCAATCAATATTACTGTGAACAGGTGAAAACTATCATCCTCTTGCCCTAATAGTAGTGCAGCTCTCTCAAAATTACAGCACTTAAAACTATTTTGAGATTCCAAATGACCACAGCCTTTACTCACACCTTACAATCAGTTTGTGGATACACATCCAAGCTCCCCTATATTATCTACCACCTCTCCTTGCTCACATAGTTTACTCAATGGAGAGAGACATTTCTAAAAAGGCAATTCTGAACATCCATGTCAGTCTCCGGTCCCTCATGCTCGTCTCCTCATTTAGCCAGGGAAATTAAAGACCTAAATGTGGGGTTGGTGAATATTCACAGCTGTTTGGGTAAACTTTATCTACAGACATAAATAAGTTTCTTTCATTATAGGACAGGGTTGATTTATGTCAGTGCTATTTGCAAACAGGTTCAGGAAATAAGTATTGCGACACGCTTTAAGGAATTCTGACAAAATTGGGTACTCTCAAAACCTAGTATTTCCCATTCCTAGTATCCCATTCCTAGTATTTTTCCCATTAAGTGGAGCCTTTAATCCGTACTTATGCTAATGGTGCTGCTGCTTTAAACAGAGAATTGGGTCAAAGTGTTTTACTCATTTGTTCTTAATCCTGCAGTCCATTTCCAGCCCAAACTCCCTGCCAGTCATCAACTGCAAATTAACATAAGGAAGTATGAAAAAGATACAGAGTATCTTACTGGATAGTTATTTTATACATATTCCTTAGAATATAATCAACTGATTAGGTTCTGCCCTGTTTTCTTAATAAAGGCTAAAACATGAGATACAATCACAGCATATATGGGAGCAAATCTTGTCCTTCAGCAGGCTTCTGCACACTTTCTGTTTTAGACAGTCATCACCATTTCATCCTGTGAGAGGCATTATTATTACTCTTTCATGATTTATGCTTGAAAGTGCAAGAGATGGTGCAAAGATCTTATGCCAAATTCCCAGATGGGATATAACCTGAGCCAAACTGCGAAAGACTTGAAGTATGGGTATATCAGTTTCATCAAAAGGGGGAAAGAAAGGGGTAATATTTTAAAAATGTAAAAGAAAAAAAGAAAAGAGACCAAACGGTTCCAAACACGGGGTACAAAAACAGACAGGAGATTTTGTTTCTTTCCTTCCTTTCTTTTTCAGTCTTTCAGTTCTGAAATAGGAGTCATGGATATAGCCTTGCCATTAAAAAACTAAGCTCAGGTTAAAAATAACAACAGGCATTACAGAAATTAGGCCAAGCAGATTCAGCAAGCATCCCTTCATGAGCCTATTTTTCAGGTAACATTTCTTCTGATGCTGTTTTAAATGTGTGAACACTATTCAGTGCAAATCCAGTACAGCTGGAGAGTATCTGCTGCTAAGTGGCAGTGGTTGCAACAGGACTACATTTAAGTTCAAGTATGCTATTTTTTAGAAAATGAAAATTTAAGACATTTTAGAGCAGTTACATGTTTAACTTGATAACTCAATATCTAAAAAAACCAAACCCCAAACCAAAAAAAAACCCCAGAGAAGTCAAAATGGGGATTTACTTGATGCTTTTAACCAAGCAACTATGATTTCCTTCTGCTTATTTCACTTCTCTTTTTATTTTTTTTTAAACTGGAAATCATTTAGTATTTTGAAATCTTGGATGTAGCAAAGAACACTAAAAAATACATTCTCCAGTACTTTAATCCCATGCTTTTAAGCCAGAGCTTAATGATGAACAACTTAAAAGAAAAAAAAAAAGCCTGCAAATCTGAGGCTGGCAGACCTGTAAACAACAACAGCAGAGTGCTTTACCTTCTTGTGATTCTTGTAAACATTTCTGTGGGCAAATCCCTTTCCACAAAGCTTGCACTTATAGGGTTTATCTTCACTGTGTATTATTTTGTGTGCAGTCACTTGATCAAGTCGTTTGAAGGACTTATTGCAAACCTCGCAGGTGTAGGGGCGTTTTTCTGCAGAAAATGAGTGGGGGACATTTAATCTCCTGTTTATACAGGGGGGGAAGATGAAAGGCTGAGACAGTCATCTCCTCAAAGAGATTTTTGCAATTAAGTCAACCCAATTAAGATTAAACCAATTAGAAAGACATCTAATGCCCTTTATGTTAGAGAGTTAAGTCACTTGACAAAAGATGAGCCATGGTGTATCTCAAGAAACTGGCACATTCTTCGCAATAATCATTGCTAAAACTAAATTCTGATTAATTAGCTTAAATCAAAAGAGAATGACTTCAAAGAGGAAAAGTCTGTTTCCAGATTACAAATGTGAAAAAGGGCATGACAGTTTAAATGTTTTAAAACTTAATTAACAATATACATATTAGCTTCCAAAAGCAAAAGTTCCTATGCAAAAAGCCTTTATGCTTCAACTGGTGACTGCAACTTCACTACATAAACGCTCATCCAGAAGTGTCAAAATCAAGCTAGGAACCTCTGAGATACAGATTATGTTACGAGAAATGAGCTTTTGGTGCGGACTGCTTCCAAGAAAACAGTTCAATTATAAGCCTGCGCAGCTGTAAAAACCTGCATTTTTCAACTACTAATCTATTTGACAGAACACTGTTTGTCTTTCCATTGTGTTGGCTGAGGTTTCTAATCACCGGTGAAAGACACAGAAACGCTGGATTGCAGCGATCAGAAATCCTGGCAGAGCCAGTTTGTGTCACACCGCCAAACCTAGGGACAGGCCCCTCCCTGCTCCGAGGGACCTGTTCTGGGAGAGGACAGGCACAAGGAAACGTTTGTCTGTGGTCTGTGAAAGTGTGTGCGGTATGAGCTGCTTGCCTCTGCCTGGAAACTACGTGCACATGAGCCCACTTACAGAAATATAAATTAAAAAAAATATATATATATGAATGAATGTCTCCCTTTTATCACAGATCTGTCTGACAGGACGCACCAGCTCCCATCCTCTTCAACGTGAAATTTCAACCACGGGTTCTTCACCTCTACCAGCCCAGTAGCAATCTTTTGCCCCATTCCAGCTCACCGACAGCATCTGCCCCAGCTAATGTTAAAAAACCAGCTTGACGACGTCGCAATAGGAAGAAGACTAGAGGGTTACACCTGGATTTTTGGAAGGCTTATCAAAAATAGCTTAGATGGCTTCCTTGGGACCTGAGATTTTCTTGAGTAGCTCAGGACAACACAAAATTCATCAAGCCTTCTGTAAGAAGCTAATCAGGCAAAATTCAATATGCATTAAATACATATACACATCTATGCACGGTTGTGTTATTTTTGTACATTACCTGAATGAGTGATCATATGGCGTTTTAGCTGGTTAGCCGAAATAAATTTCTTGTCACATTCCTGGCACTCAAAGACCTCATGGACCTGCAAAATGAGTGTTTAATGATAATTAAATATGTGTCTCATAAAAGATCACACATCTTACATATACAAAAGCTCTCTAACAGACCATAACTATTCCTTAGCCAGTAGCTATACTAATACTCATGAATATTCTATCATTTTCCCTTGATAGTCCCTTGGTGAACAACAGTTATCTCCTAAAAAATAAATACTGATAATTGCAAACAAAAATATTATTAAAGCTATATTTAAAAACACAGGCTATGCAAATTTCTAGTATCAGATGCATGTAAAATATCATTACTATGAAAGCAGTAAAAAAAAAACAAACCCAGATGCTGAATACCTTTTTAGAACACTTCCTTCTAGTCACTAAGATGTAAGTAAAAATAACACTGTAACTACCTCTCAGCTACTGAAAAAAAATAAAAATCAAATACTACCAATCTATTTCAGGATTGTTCCTCTTAAAAGCTTTTGGAGGCAAAACAGCAGAGCCTCTTAAACTGTAAATGCAGTAAGCATTAGCAGGATTTTCAACATCACAGCACACAACATCATCAAGGACTAAATGCTGGAAAATTAGAAGAGGCAGTTGAGAGCTGCAACTTCTGCTAATTTTATATATATATAT